>NC_051159.1:115608385-115708384 GCF_013339745.2 Dermacentor silvarum | reverse complement strand
TAAAACGTATGCATAAAGAAGACTCAGCAAGCGTTGTTTGAGGCTTCTGTGCAAAACGGCGATGGTGTTGGTTAGGGCTGATTTAGCTGGCAGATAGCGCCAGCGGTTGCTATCTTCTACCGCCTCTTTAAAAAGGGGGTTGAACAGGTGGAAAGAGGTGCGACACTTCCTCTCTCAGAAACGTGTGTTTTGGGAAACATTACCTGTTCCGCACACGCTTAAGGAAATTGTCTTCTGTGCGAAGCCTCAAGTAGAGCGTTACTGTTTTTTTTTTTTTTTTTGAAGTATTGGCAGGCCCAGATGAACTGTTCCGCGTTAACAGGGAGGGGGAGGGGGTGTTCGGTTGTTCGCGGAACTAGTTCTTACTCTATGAAACAGCGTATAGCTTCTGCATGACGCATTCCTTAAACCACTCCTGGATGGTGAGGTTACATTCAAGGTGCTGAGCAGTCTTTATATAAGGGGTGATTCATTGGCAATCTTAATTTAATCTGCTGCATCATTGCCTGCAAATCCAACATGTGGCGGTATCCACTGAAACTTGAGAATGACATGCGTATTGCTGAGCTTCTCAGCTAACACCGATGACTGTCGGCCGAACTTGCTGCCATACAATGCACGGGATAATTGTTGGAGCACCGCTGGCAAATCCGAAAGGATGATAGCGTTCTGAGAACGCGTCCTCAGTTTACGAAGCGCTGCAGTAATGGCGGCTCTTTCCGCATTTTCAATAAGACCAACTGATCCAGAGGGCCAGATCACGCAGATCTAATGAAGCGAATCTAATAAAGCTTGCTCTTAAGAGGAAGCTTTAGCTCGGGCCCAACTCCGATGCCGCCTATTCAAACACATGTAAAACGCAGAAACGATTTTCTGAGATAACCATTGGGCCGATTTTACTAAAATTTGTTGCACATGAGAGAGAAAGGTAAAATCTAGGACGCGAAATGTCGATTTCTGGCCTGCATTATTTAACTGGAATTTTCAAGTATTGGTACGTTTGAAAAAAATAGAAGCACGAAGTTTACAAATTCGTAGCTCTGCACCTATATAAAAGATATCGCAGGCCTGTGAACGGCATCTGTTAGAGCATTCAAAGCAGACAAATTTGATATGCAAATTTATTCGTACGTGAATTTGTTACATTGTTTACAAGGATTTTGCACAAGTTCTACACACAAAATAGTTGCCTATTTGTAAAGCCATGTAGAATGTAGCAATTTTGTACACTTTATATTTACTATTCGGTGCAGTTTACAAGATTGTGATATCATGATTCGTAGCTGAGTTAGAGTTGTAAATTTGATAGCTTCGTTTTCTGAAGTTCTGCTATTTTGTCAACTTTATTGAACAGTTGACGACTTAAATAAAAAATCGCAACCAACAGCCACTAGAGTTTCACTTTTCTTTTAACTGCAACAAACGTCATCAAATGTGGTGCAGTGGTTGTCGAGAAAAACGAATTCTCGTTTTACATGTATTTAGATAGGAGCACCCAAGCCAAAGCTTCCTCTTAAGGCGGTGGCCACACCGCCAGCAACTTTCAACGTATTTCACTTCACCACCTGTTTGCCACTGCCTCCCACGGAACCATTCCCATTCTACTACACTCTACGAACTCGTTCAAGAGAGACGATTTTTAGAAGAGCATCATCTGAAAGCACTAATAAAACATGGGCGCGAATGATGACCCAGTAGCACAATTCCCAGTGAACCACAAATATCCATTGGATGTACCACAAAAGACCAAATATCCAAGATATTTAACGACGTCCAGTTTACATCTATCGTACGTTCGACTGGTACGTGGCAGTCAAAGGTCATCCAGAGGACGTCGAATGTCCTTATGATTTGGACATCTCTTGCACATTCAAAGCTCTCGTGCATTGATCGTACATAGTGCGTTATGAGTAGATGCACGCACTATGCCACAGAAATAGAAGCAAATTGTCTCTAATGCATAACAATGGGAAGCTAGGAGAGCAAAATCATTTAATTAATTATTTTGAAATTTAGCACGACCTTTGCTCGCACTGTTGGAGGTCTAGTAACGTTGCTGCCGGACACCGCGCGCAAAAGCCAATACTTTCGCCATTTTTTTGCTATGCTTTCGGTCTCGGTTACGTCATTTTCTTTCTCATACAAAGATGCTTTATTTTTCAGTTATATCTATTAGTACACTGTTGAAAATACGTAACCTTTAACTTGCTGATGAAATACGACAATTTATAAAGAAAAAAAGAAGCTTGAACCAGCTTGAACTCGCAATAGCTCTGACTTCGCATCGCCACTGATATCAATTCCGCAACACGCGCCTCGATGCAAGTGCGCAGCAATGTTCCGGGCGTGAGCAGCGTGTGCTTTATTGGTGTCTTTTCGATTTTTGTGCGGTTGACCATGGCCCAAGTACGTGTATACTAGGCAGAACTGTACAGTTGCGTGCTGAAATTTCGAGCTGTGCTTCTGACTGCTATTTGTGGTACGTTTGTTCGCCTTGCGGAGCGCTTACGGGAATACTCGGGAGGCAATGTTTTGATGGTTAATTTTCGCACATGTTTGTATCGCTTGGTTTCCTGCGTTCCTCTTCAAGTGTCAGGGATATTTCTCATTTGCAATGCCTATCTCTAAGTCTCTGACAGCATTATGTTATTGGCACTTTTGTGATCTGAGAAGCTGCTTGACTAAGTTGCCTATCAAGATGAACATTCCATCTCTGGATTCTGCTTGCGTGGAATTTATTTCACCATATATTTTTCAATGCAGCTAGAAAGTACTGGCTTTCTATCTTGAATCCGGTGGCCGCAGAAGCAAGTGCTGGCAAGCAGGCCATGCGCTTTTGGTCATTAATTAGTATGTTATACTACCTCTTACTAATCAGTTTCATTCTATTTAATTATAATCGTGGCACTGTGCCTACTAGTCATTTTGTGCCTACTCGTTGTGTTTTAATGAAGTTTAATTTTCAAGAATCTGTTTTTGATTACGTTTTTTTTTTTTTTTTTTTTTTTTGATCCGCGTTTAAGCTGTTTGTATACAGCGAGAACATGTAATGAACAATTTCAAACATGTGCGTGGCTGGGGGCCGATCATTTTTGTAATAAAGCTTTATCAGTTGTATAAATAAAAAAGTAACATTGGTATGACATTGTGAGTTTCACTGGTGTTCAGTAAGCAGTGAGTTCAGTAAGCACTAGGTAAACCTAGTGCTTACTGAACTCACTATTTTTCATTTATCCATTGCAGGATTTGTAATGATGCATAATGATCAGAATGCGGATTTACGGTTTTGTTAGCACAGTTTTCGCATTTTGACGAGCGCTAGAACTATATATAAAAGTTGACAGTCACTTTAGCGAACACTGAAGAGGACGAAGGCAGAAGCCTGCGCACTCACGAAGCATTAATTAAATTATTTGTCATTCTCATTCGCATGCGTTGTTACTTCTATTGTTTTCTTCTACCAAAGTTGTGGGCTCGAGTGCCTTAATTAACTTCGTCATAATTAACACCAATGGTTGCGGGCTCTGCTCCCACCAAAGGTCGAGGGTTTGAGTGCCTTAATTGTATATTAATTAACTTTGCCTTAATTAACACCAAAAGTCGTGGGTTTGACTTCCACCAAAGGTCGAGTGTTCGAGTGCCTTAATTAACTCTGCCCTAATTAACTTGCCTTAAGTAACTTCGCTCTAATGAACACCCAAGGTAGTGGGTTCGACTCTACCTTCACCATGTCAATTGGAATCCAACTTGGAGATAATTTGGAGATGTGGCCGATTCGCCCATCTCTCCAAGTGGTTTTGACTCCCAACAAAGGCCGTGGGTTAGAGTGCCTCAATTAACTCTATCTTAATGAACTGTGCCTTAATTTGCTTCGACCTAATTAACACCAAAGGTCGAAGGTTCAATCCCCAATTTTGGTGCCATTAAATTTTGGTGCTGCAACGCTGGACATCGGATTTTTCGACCATTGAGCCATCTAAGGATTTCACCTTAATAAGTGTTGCAATTTATATTTTCACATTCACACGTTTACACGTTAACAAAACATTTCAAGCAAAGTCACCAGCTACATGCCGACAATGGGGGTAACTGTGCCATTAGTGTGCCTCAGCAGATGTACCATCGAGGACAAATTAAATGCGAACAGCGGAGTGTGTGGCCGAAGCATAACTAAAGATATACTGTGCATGTCGTCGGCCAGTCGTTGTGCACGTGCGTGGGGATGTAGTTCTCGAGGAAGAGTGCAGCGCTGCTCGCCCTACTGCGATAAACGTCACCCGTATTTTGTCCGAAAGTTGTTTTCTCATCTCTCCTCGACAGTGCCATACCCACCTGGCAGTACAGTGTTATGGTGACTAGCACCATCGCTACATCTGTAGTGTGATATAGCTGGCATGCTACCCAGCTTGCTAACGTGCATTGCTTTGCTTTTGTTACCACCATCAAAGCTGACAGTGTCTAATCGTAATTTGAATAGCACGAAAAATGTATTGCATTGGATGCGCAACAACAGTGCTAGCCACCTTAAAAGTAATCACAGATAGGAATGGCACTGCAATAGTGGGGTGAGAATACAAGCTTCAAACAAAATACAGGTGACGTAATACGCACTAGGACAAGCAGCCCCGCACTCCGCATCGAAACCACATGCATGTACATGTGGTACATGTGGTTGTACATGTAACCACATGCGTGTAAAATGATCGCTGGCCGACGCCGCAGACTGTGCTTTTAGTTACGTTTTGGCCACACACTCTGCTGTTCCCATTTCATTTGTATTCAATAGTACATCTGCTGTGGCACTCGCAGGTATGCAGCTCAGTATAGCGTCAGCAGGAAATATCCACTAGATGTTCTATGGACCTCCTGCATGCCCAAAAAGAACATCTATTAGAGGTTACTTATGTCCAGCTGCGACATCCTTTCAACGTTAGAGCAACGTGATCTGGATGGGACTTAGATTATCCATGGTACGTATTTGTAATGTTGTTTGGATAAATATAGATATCTATAGGATGTGTGCAATGTCTCAAACATGATGTTCTATGGACATCTATGGTACATTAATGGTTCACTGGGTTTAGGTCAGAAAGTTAGGCATTCGAGAACTGCGTGGTTGCAATCATAACACTAGTTTACCAAAACTGCTCTTTTGTCGCAATCATGGCCAAGTTTAGGCAAGTCAGAGGCTAATGGACGTTCTTTTTACCCCGATGTTCCTATTTCTTAGCACCTTGCTGCATCCCGGCGAAGCTCTCATTTCTACCACATATATTATCATTAAAAACAAAATAATGCAAGATGTTTTAATGTCCTTTTTGCATTGTCTGTGGACAGCTGTTTACGAAATCTTGAGAAAAATTAACGATGGGGTTTTTTTATTTTTATTTTTAAATAGTGCTCATTTTCGTGAAAACTTCACATTTGAGGCAAACTGTAAAAATGGACATTTGTGCTACAGCAACAATATTCGGCACAATTGTTAAACAGGTTAAGGTCTCATAGCCCACCAAATTTCAAAAGGCTACGTGCATTAGTTTAGTAGTTAAAAATTCATAAATATAGCAAATTTCGAAAAGTGTAGCAAATTAAGAATTTTTTCTAAAACACTTCCGTTTTGCACAGAAGCCTCAAACAACGCTTGCTGACTCTTCTTTACGTATACGTTTTACACAAGAAAATGCATTCTTTGTAGCCGTAATATATTGTATTTCACATTGCTGTGAATTTGTGAGAATGCCCGGTGCGCGAAAATGGCGCCTGCAACTTGAAGAATTTCGATATTTTTTTCTCCTAAAGTATCCATTTGTCAAAGAAGGCAAGTTCACTTTCGTACTACCGAGTGATATGCGCACAAAATATAAAATATTGAATGAAATCTAAAATATGAATTTTTGACCCGCGTTGATCTCTCGTGGAATCACTCAGCTCCCAAATTGATAGTATGCGCAGAAGGCCGTGCTCGTATTTAGCGCCGAACTAAGACTAACGAATCGCCCTTGGCGCCTTTACGGCTGCGCGACGCAGGAAGCGCCCAAAAAGCCGCCGCCGCCGAAGCAGCCTCCCGTGAAGAAGCCGCCTGCAAAGCCACCTGCAAAGCCGTCTATGAAGCCGTCTACGAAGCCGCCTACGAAGCCCAAAGAACGGGAGAAATCACAACTGCGTTCGGTGAGCAGGCACAGAGAAAACATTCCTTTTGGTATAACCAGAAGAGGCGCCAATAACAGGGCGAGGATCGATCCGGTCTGTCACGTGAAGAGCGACGCGCACGTAGGCCTGACGTCAGACGAATCGCTATAGCAGGTCAAAAGAGCGGACGACAGAATGGACCAAGAATGCTGTTCTGAAAATTGTTAAGGTCCACCGTGCTGTCACATTCGCCGTCTTGTCAGCTCTGATTAGCCCACCCGGTGCCACTACGTTTCTATGATTGGTTCAAAGCACCATCGGGGTGGAGCTTGACAACATGGCGGAATTTTAGTGTCCAGGGGCCGTATTGTGTAACGCTTCGGTTTTCAAAGAATTCGGTTTGCGCGCAGCGATTGGTCGCCGCCTGGGTGACGCCATAGCTTCAGGGCGCGAACACATTTTTTGATGACGTCACGCACATGTCAATCACGCGGAAAGCGAATTTGTCGTCTGCTACGAAGCGAAGCCGCGCGCGCTGCTTCGGTCTGATCCGAAGCGCGGTGTGCCGTGTGCAGAGGCATGCCGTGGCCGTGTGCACGGGCGAGATCGCGGCACTCGGTGCAAAATGACGGCGTGTGCGCTGTCTGTGGCGCCTGTTATCGTGTTTTTAGCGAGCCTCCGTGATAGACCGCGACGACCTCGACGTCGACAAGACACTTTTGAGATGACAGACGAGGAATTCAGGCGACAATTCAGATTCTCAAAAGAGACAGCGCTCCGACTGTGCGAGGAACTTGAGTGTGTATTTTGGCCGCAACGCGAAGCTAGCGTACGACGTCCCACCTAGCGCCATAAATGGGTCAACCGAAGTAAACAAAATTCGTTAAGTCACTCACCGCCAGTACAACTCACGCACGTTTCATAATGAAAAATACAAACCTCATCAATACCATGAACAAATCATTTTCATTTACCAAGAAGCGCTCGTAAATTGCTATATTTTTACTCGGTTTGTGACGTTCACTGCCACAAAAAAAAAAAAAAAACTTCGCGCCTATTGGCCTCTGTCCTTCCACTTGTTTTCATTACGTCAACGGACCGGACCGCCCCAATGTGACGCCACCGCCAAACCGAATCCTTCGAAAACCGAAGCGTTACAGAATACGACCCCAGATCTGGATTACAAAACGTTGGCCAAAACGTACTGCTGGGCTGATTGGTTTGTCATGCATTTCCCTGGGCACCATTTGGAAGGCAAGCACGGAACGCGTTATGCTCACGGAATGTCAGCGCAGAGCAAGGCCCACTGGGCAGTTGATCTTGGCCATGTGACTGGCTATAGGCAGCTCTGTATTAAAGTCCCTATATAAGAAAAGTACCGCCATCTACTCTTTCCTCCGCAGCCTCCTCTCCTAAATCGCTTGCTTTTTTCTTTACTTTTTGCTTGTGAAAGCCAAGTCGACAGTGGCGCACCTAGAAAGTCTACGTTGAAGCTTTCAGGCCAGGAGCGCGCCGCCGCCGGCGACTGCGGCTGCGCAGAGGACTTTCAACATGGCTCTGAGGCGGAAAAAACATAAAATATAAAGAAGTGAAAAGCGCGCGCTATCATCGTCCAATCGGAGATACAGGAGAGAGAGAAGCGGCGTTTATCAAAGGATGGCGGTACTTTTCTTATATAGGGACTTTAGCTCTGCATAGAAAACCAGCGCTATCTAGGAGGCACTACAGCAATTTGATTGTCCTACTATATATGATGAAGCTGTCCGATAGAGACGCGACGGAAAAGATATGATATTTAAACGATGACACAGGCGCGCCTATATCAACACTTGATAACACCCGGCGCATCTGGCCATGCTTTGTACGTAGCAGTTGACCATTTGGGGAGCCAATACGCACACACGCCCTAGCACGTCGATGCGCAGTCAGGTCACGCGCTGGGCAGATGTGCCTCTAGATGAGCGGCGAATTTGCTGACGCGAAATGAAAGCCTGTCCTACTAAAAACTGTTTCCATCGCTTGCTAGGCTGTTACGGCGCTGGTTGCCTATAGACAACAGCCGACGAAAAATACAACTATGCTCACCCAACTTCAAGTAAATTTTGGTGTATTAATGTAAACATGACTGAAAAAAGCTCGCCTCAGGCTCGGGGTACCTCTGCCATGAGGTAGCGCCACCTACCTAGCCACCCAAAGGTCGCCGTGTTCGAAGTCATGGCGTCACTTACATAGACTGCCGGCCGGTACATTCAGTGTGGAGAGCCAGCCGCGCTATCGGACGCGCTCATTGAAGTAGCAAAAGCAACACTTGCTGTGCAAATACCAGCCCAGCTTCGTGTAGCCTATCACGTGACACACAGGTCCGAAAAATGTAGGAGGAGTGCTTACGTCAGGTCGTAGACGCCGTCACGATGTCCTTACTCACAGCCTTTAAGACATCACTGGAAATGAGCTGGGGATCAGTACAGCTGGATTACGCGCAGCTTTCCGAACTGCTAGCTGTGTGTCATGATGACCGCCGATAACTTTAGTGTTTGCCCCTTGCACTGTAGCAGAGCATCTGACATCACGACCCATTCCCACAAATCTCACCGTCATATAACGCTTTTACGTTATCTCCTTAGGTCGATTTGCTCATACTGAAAACAGGCCTTATCATCAGTCAGTTTTTATAGTTAATATACAAACCTGAAGCTAGTACGGGTAGATATTTAGAGCGCGATTCGCTTCTAAATTTTCGCAATGTTTCAAATCATTATAAACCAATTTTAAAACATTGCAACGCTAGAGGAGGAAATAATCAATTCCCGATATACTTTAGTCAAAACAGAAGCGAAAACAAACCCATGCATTATAGGTGCACCAGTCGCGGTCAGGGATGCGCTGAACTGGAAGTTCCTAAAGCATGCATTGTGAAAAAAAATGAAAGACAAGCTATTGGGAGTGCCCAACAATGAATACGTGCTCCCTGTAAAAATTTGAAATTGAATAGGTGTAAGGACTATATACACAAAAGTCAAACGTAGAAAGACCCCGCTGTTACTTTTTAGATTTAATTGTCGATACTACAGATCACATGATCCCTCGAGCACACCCACTGAACTCCCGTGGCTACTTTTGTCTTTTCTACGCGCCTATTTTCAGAGCTTGCGCGGCCAGGAGACCCGGTTCGCCGAGGAGGCAACCGTCAGGGAAGTGTCCGCAGCATCAGCTGGTGACACATTACGTGAGGTGAGAGCGTTATTCGTGTTTCAAAGAATGCAAGATGACTAGGGCGCAAGTTGTTGTCGCCTCACTGTCGAAGGCTTCGACAACGTGAGCGTCGAAGCTCAGTGGCCGAGCTCTTATAGAAGTGAATTTGGCCGGCCTGTGGTTCGTCTGTAGAGTTCACAAATAACTGCAGAGCTCACGCAGAGCACAACAGCAGCAGATACACATTCCACCTCAATTTCCCTCCGTAATATAAACAAAACAGAAACATGGTTAAGTTGCGCGCGCGTTAAGAGGCATATTCGAAATGGTACCCAAGTGAACCCCCGTCCGAGGAACTCGAAGAGAGGAAACTGCTTCGTGTGGAATCAGAGCGTACCCACTATACACTGCTAGAGTGTACTAGATTGGGGTACACTCTAACACTGCCAAGCAAGGGACAATAAGAGAGCGCCTACTGCAGCACGCGATAGAAGCCCACAAACGACATAATGCCACCATGACGCAAGCCCGATGACGCTACGACGGAGACGTGGCGCCTCTGCTCAACATGATTTACTACGGCATTGACAAATGCTGAAGATGAATGCTTTACCAAACATCCTTTGAGCCCCCATGCGATTCGCATGGGCTTATGGTCACTCAAGCTATCGCTAACTTTGGCAATCATCTCTGATGGTCTCTGCAAAAATTGTTTGCTTGCGTTTCGGGTACAAACGTAAGACCATACTATCCACCTGTGTAGTGCTCAGTTTGGGGCCTCTAATTCCCTGTCAAAATGGCTAAGGAACGTCTGATGGTCTTCTAGACAGAAAAGAAGGCGCGCAGCGTTAAGGTACGAACCTCGATGCAACTCAGATGAAACAAAAGAAGTGGACGAAAGGCACTTCACTCTAAGTGGTGCGCAACTTTTAAGATTATTAGGCCCCATAAATAGTTACGCCCTATCTCCGTATCTTGGCAAGCAAGGATGACCATCATAAATTTTGCGCTCAATTTTTTAACGCTGCGCGCCTGGTACTTCCTTTGAGGAGCATCATGCGCCCATCTCAGCGTGCCTTAGCGTTTCTGATAGAAATGTAGTGAGCGCATAGAATAAAATAGAGGATGTACACTCATGGCTGGTGCATATCATTATGGCACACTGTAAACCTAAAAGGCTATCCTAAGGTCCAGCCTTCGTCAGTGTCCCCTTTACTTCTTTCTGGGGCTTTACGTACCAAAACCAGTTCTGACTATGAGGCACACCATAGTGGAGGGCTCCGGATTAAGTTTGACCACCTGGGGCTCTCTACCGTGCGCTACAACGCAAGCACACGGGCGTTTTTGCATTTCGCCTCCATCGAAATGCGGCCGCCGCGGCCGGGAGTCGATCCCGCGACCTCGTGCTCCGCAGGCCTTAGCTGACTGAGCCACCGCGGCGGGTAGGGTTTCCTTTAGGTGGCTAAAATCAATTATGTCCGAAAATTCTTTCACACGATTTATTATATATATATATATATATATATATATATATATATATATATATATATATATATAAAAGTGACTGGATTTTTAAATGGGCCAAGCGTATTTAGAAAAATGAGAAGCACAACTTCGCGGTTATCTTAGGTTTATTTACCCAACAGTTTCGGTATGTGGACCGACCTTTTCCAAGAGATCTTGAAAAAGGTCGGTCCACCGACCCCGAAACTGTTGGGTAAATAAACCTAAGATAACCGCGAAGTTGTGCTTCTCATTGTTCTATATATATATATATATATATATATATATATATATATATATATATATATAATGTGCGCGTAATTTACGCCTTCTTTGTTCATTCTTTTCCTCTAAAAATCATTGCCGCAGATCTTGCCTCCTTCCGGGGGGCTCATGATAAGGGTTAGGATAATTATTGTCATATAGGAAAAAAAATATGATTAACAACATGAAAAAAGTCGCAGTATATAGTTCTGCAAATTTACTTCCAGCTTTCTCTCGAGCACAGAAACTTTCCGATTCGTACAAACATGTTCCACGTTGCGTGTGTCGCAACCGTTGCCGATGCGTGGCGCTGCAGGACTTCACCAAAACCGAACAGGAAGGTACGGAAGAAGGCACTCCACCTGTGCTGACAGAGGAGCAGCGCACGCTGTTCTTCGACGACGGCCGACGGCGCATCGACATCGTGCTCGCCTACGAGCTGGCCGACAACCCGCTGCACGAGCGGTACCGGCGAATCTTCCACGAGAACATCGTCGCCGAGGGTCTGGAGATCGAGATCGAGAACGCGGAGGTCAGTGGACACCCAGGCCCGTGTTGGGTCGACCGTCCCTTTTATATCTCACTAGACAGCCGTATAAACGTTGTTGGGAACTGGTTCCCACGAGGCACGCTGGAGGACAATCGCAGCGACAGTGTCAACAAGAAAGAGGCTGAAGTGCGGTGCAAGCCGGAGTTCTGGTCCGGGTCTACCACACACCGCTTATTTTACGGAGTGATATATAGGAGATTAAGTCTTCTTATTAAGTCTTCTTATGCATGGTGCTTGCAGCCACTCCATTTCACGTAATAATAGTAATAATTTTAGGATACCAAACGTTTTGTGGTACGAAAATCTACAACGTAGCTAGTTAAACACATTAAACGAGGTCCACATCCACTTAGGGTCCTTCGTTTTCGGGTTTTGTAAATTTTGAAATTCGGCAGGGATAAATACGGTGTTATGTTTAACGAGGAAAGCCGGGGAACAATCGGAGCATTTTTTTTTTTTTGGAAGCTGAAAATTTTGTTGTCAAATCCTTCACAAACGATTAACACAAGCAGTAATGTGGTTTCGGACGCGGACGTTTCACGTAAACAAGCAAAATTGCTCACAGGAACACGAAATTAAAAATGAATCTGCCCGCAAATAATGTGACGAACTCATCTAAGTGAATGTTGATTGGGTCGGCATGAAAGCATTATTAATACTTAAAAAAACGCAAATGATAGAGACGTATTTGACGACGCTTTCTTTATTTGGTTCTTTCCTCTTGTTTACCAAATATGTAGAAATAGTAGTGCACATGGGCAGGCGTCGCCAGAGATGTGATGTTATTCCTTATCTGACAAGTCCTTGTCGGAGTACATTATTATATGCATTGTGAGCATTTCTGTGTCCATCCAAGACCTGCCGGGCCTTTGGCCCTTGTCTGCTGTCCTCCTTTTTTTCGTGGTTTTCGCCATGAGCTCTTGCAACAAAATGAATAAATACCAGCGAGCCCAATCGCCCAGCTTTCTTTGAGCGTAGCACAGTTTAAGTAAACGTCCTCTCACATTCGCTGGTACCGTTCGCAATGCAACATCAGCGCTACGCTAGCTTGCTAGCGCATTACCGGTGTTTACATGTAAGCGACGTGCCGGAAATGTGATGCAATGCACCCTTGTTGTATCCATGTAAACGCGGCGACTAAAATAAAGCAACAAGGTATCCTTCACTCAATGTCACCAGTCACTGATTATAGTAAATGCACCGGGTTTCGCTTGAATAATAACCTCAAAGAAGCCCTACACCATGTCCATTTGAGCATAATAATATTAATACAATATATATTGACCACTGGGTCATACAAGATAGGCAGCGCTCATTATATCTAAAACACCATAAAAACAACATATACGTACGGTATGTTTATATCATTGAAAGTTTACAAAACCAACAAAACAAAATTCAGAGAAAAAAAAGAACAATACATAGCCTGCCAGTATTTATGAAAAAGCGAAAGTCGATATGGATCTTTGGAGCTACTCCCTGGGACCGGGAAACTTCATAATGACAAAAAAAAAAAAAACAGCACGACAGCCTGCGACTAACAGAAGCGACCAGTACTGTAATGCATGCCAGTTTACCTAGGCGGTGAACTTAAGCCATGCATGCTCTCGCACCAGTTACCAAAGCAATCCAAAGCTTTATTTCGCACAATGTTTTCTTTTGTTTCACTCTTTCATAAACGCATCGGCCCCGCTGCGACCCCTGGTGGCAGGACTCCTTTGACGGGTACACGTACTTCGTGAAAGTGCACGCACCGTGGGCCGTGCTCACCAAGTATGCCGAGCAGCTGCACCTTCGAATGCCTGTCAAGGTTCGTCGACGCTCAAAAATAAGAACCAAACAATGGCCCTCGCACTCGCTATATCCAATCTGCCCGATTCTCCTTATAATTTTTTGCATTCTCCGACGCAGAAAAAGGGTCCAGCCATGGCGTTCCCCAAGATTAAGATCAAGCCCGGCGAGAAGCCTCTCTTTCCAGACATGAAAGCCGTGAGTCAATTCCCGTGGTCGCGTTGCCGCGCTCGCGTCAGTTGGCCTGCGTGTTGCTAGATAAAGCAATGGATGCGGATGCAAATCCAAGGTGCTAGATTCATATATGCATGAAATTAGCACACGTTTTCTCTCGTAACTATTCGTTCATTATCGTTTTCAATGCCACCTCAAGGCACAGCTACAATTGACAAATAGAATAATTCTGACAGAAACACTACAGCGTTGCGTGACGAAAGTGCGCACACCCATTCCATATACAGGGTGTTTCAGCGAACACATTCAAAATTTATTTAAGGTTTTCTGTGGCAGATAGCCCAATTCTAGTCAATGAGCTGGTCTACTCGAAGAGGCGGACCTTACTAGCAAAAGAAAGACATGCATAATCGACTAATCAACAAAACCTCACTAATTATGTTTTTAACTAATTACTTTATGGCCCATATTGCAATTTTCGAATTGTAGCCGTGGAGCTCCCAAGTCGGATACACTTGGAATTAATTCTCAGGACGACACCAGTTTCGAGATATTAATTCCCGAACTTTGCGGAGAAATGCATTGGCGTTCCAGTTAATTTTGTGCTTCAATGCATAAAGCGATGTAAACTGGAACGCCAATGCATTTCTCCGCAAAGTTCGGGAATTCATATCTCGAAACTGGGGGCATCCCGAGAATTCGTCCCAAGTGGATTGGCCTTGCGAACTCCACGCCTACATTTTGTAAATTGCAATATGGGCCATCAGATAATTAGTTAAAACTTAATTAGTGAATTTCTGTTAATAAGTCGATCGTGCATTTGAATTTCTTGTGCAAGGAATGTCCGCCTGTTCAAGTAGACCAGCTCATGAAACAGGCAACCTTTAAGAATTTTTGAAAGTGTTCGCTGAAACACCCTGTATAGCTGCAATTTCCCGTACTTGCGGCGCTGCAGTCGTGGTGAGGCGAAATGCCTGTGCCTTTTCTTCCATACCCGCGAGCAATGACGCGGCGTGGCGCAGAGATACCCAAATTTATGATCCCCCGCGCTTCACTCGAAAACAGTCGCACTTGCAGTTACACAGAACCTTTCACAATTATTGAATCACCACACAAGTTATAAACATCTGCTTAGTCGCTAGATGTACTATCAGCGTCAAATGAAAGCCGAACAGCGGAGCGCGTGCCACAAGCATTAGAAACAGCATAGTGCGCGCCGTCCAGTCATCAGCGCAGACAGGCCCACACATCCGGTTTGGTAGCACAGCGCCACCCCACTGAAGTGCGATTTTTTTTTTTTTTTTTGCCTGTGTTCCCACTCGGATTTTTGAAAGGAAAAAAAAAAAGAAAACAGAAGCGAAAATTCTGCAACATTCAGAAGCGCAGGTTTCGCTTCTGTTTTCTTTTTATATGTTGCAGAATTTTCGCTTGTTTTCTTTTTTTTCCTTTCAAAAATCCAAATGGGAACACAGGCAAAAAAAAAAATCGCACTTCAGTGGGGTGGCGCTGTGCTACCAAACCGGATACCACTGTGGGGCCACAATAAGTATGAGGTGGTGCGTGGAATCTGGAAAGGAGTAATGGTGCCAGCGCTAACATTCGCAAATGCCATTATATGCTTAAAATCGGATATATTGGCGGGTTTAGAAGTTAACCAAAGATCAGTAGGCCGGTTGGCTTTGGGAGCACACGGTAATACGACAAATGAGGCAGTGCATGAAGACATGGGTTGGGCCTCTTTTGAAGTCAGAGAAGCACAAAGCAAAATTAGTTTTGAAGAAAGGTTCAGGAACATGGATGAAAATAAATGGGCGGCTGAAGTGCACAAGTATCTCTACATGAAAAGCGTGGACACAGAATGGAGGAAGAGGTCAAGGAAGTTGGCAACCAAGTACAGGATAATCGAAACTGTAAATAGACAACCAGGGGTCATCAGAAAGAAAGTGAGAGAAATAGAGACCGTGAATTGGATGCAAAGAATGGAAACGAAGAGGACAATGGAGATTTACAAGAATGAGAAGAAAGAAATTAGAAGGGAAAATCTGTACGATAACACAAAGGGCAGTGCCTTGCTATTTGAGGCTCGAGCCGGTTGCCTAAGGACGAAAACATATCGGAACAAATATTCGGAACTAGATGAGACATGTGTATGCTGCAGTAAAGATCCAGAGACCACTCAGCACATCCTAATGGAATGCGACGGGATCCACCCAGCGAGAACCGTAGGTAACGTGCAACTCCCAGAAGCGCTTGGGTTTAAAGTGGAAGGAAACATAAACAGATCAGCCGTAGAGATCAGCAAGAGACGATTAGAGTACTGGTGGAAAAAAAGCAGGGAAAAGATGGATACGACCTGATCTCTTAAAATCATAGGCAGCGGTACAAGCTAAATTTTTGAAAAAGGTATACAAAAATGCAAGATAAAGAACATGTGTAGTATACCTGATTAAATCAAGCAGGCTAGGTGACTATTTGTCGCCACCCCGTTTCAAAGGGGATGCCAATAAATCATCATCATCATCGGATGTGTGGGCCTGTCTGCGCTGATGACTGGACGGCACGCACTATGCTGTTTCTAATGCTTGAAACACGCGCTCCGCTGTTCGGGTTTCATTTGACGCCGATTGTACCATTGAATTGCACTCCGATGTTTACTGCGAGCACGCTATACCCTACCAATTCTCTATCGACCCCTTTTCTGCGCCTATCATGGCCAGTCTACGTTTCTACAATTTCTCAACACCATCATCGTCTTTTCCTTCCCACACCCTTTCCAGCGCACCGCGATTGAGGTGCGGAACATCTAGTGAGACATTCGATGGTGTCCGCAATTCACCCCTCAGCGACGACTCCATCAAAACTAACGAAAACCTCGAAGGCCATGTTTTTGCGTACGGTAGGCGTGGAAAGCGATAGCGGAGGCTGAGCAAACATCATGACCAACATTTTTTTGAACGTCACCCATAAAAGTAGTTTTTTTTTCTCCTCCAACAATAACCTCCTCCTCCTCCTCTTTTGGCTTTATTCTTTCCTGTCCCGGTATAGAGTAAACATGGCCTAATACTATTCTGGTTAACCATGGAGGAAGCAAACCAACTAGTAGAGAGCATTGCGTTTCGCAGCCAGCCTTGGCAAGCGAACTCCCCGTGAAGCTATTTTCCTGGTTTGTTACCTCGCAGTATTGGCCCAACACGTGACCTCTGAGACATCCAGCGCTGAAACTTCGCGTGCCAACAGCATAGGCGTAACACGCAGCCTAGTGAGCGGTGCAAACAGTTTTCAGTAGCACATGCTGCAATTCCGCGTCATCAATATCGCCGCTCATCTTGACGTACACGTGTCCAGATTCTGGCCTCACTGGGAACTGACGCTCTAGAACGCATATGAATTCATGCGCTTCTCCAACGCGCACGGCACCAGAGCTTGGCTGGACGCATAGAGCTAAAGCAAACATCGATACAGGTGCGAGTCTCTTATCATCCAAAACATATCATTGTCGTGCCCTCCCTATCGGATGGTTTCATGAAACTTCAGCTGCACACTCAAACTGCCGTAGTCCCTTCTGGCTATCGCAGGTCCCCCATTAGACGTGAACGTTTGGTGCCTCGCGCTAAGACCTGCCATGCGATACGACGATACGATCCCGCGTTAAGGCCGATGCGTTTTTGGCTTCAGTCGCCTTGCGCGACGCTCTCTCCTGATCTTTTTCTCTCCTGCATGTGGTTAAAAGTCCTTACCTTCCTTCTTACCATCCTCCCTTTCGAAACTCGATCGCAGTTCGAGAGTGACTCTGTGGAGATCGAAGTGGTGGGAAAAGCACCGAGCAAGAAGAAGATGTCCCGGCTCAAGTCTCCCTTTCCCTACGACAAGAAGCTCATCCCCGATGAGAACGAGTTCTACAACGCAGAATTCGTTCGGCAGCGGGAACGCATGTGAGTGGGCGAGTTTTTTTTTTTTTTTTTTTTGGTGTCATGTTCCTAGCATAGCAGTATTTAAATTTTGAATATGTATTACTTTTCTCCTACTGTATTTTCTCTATTTATTGTTTGATTGTTTGTATCCTACGATATCGCCAATGCCCTATGGGTGATTTTAATACCACGAATGACGGATAAGGAATAAGAATCGTTAATTCCCCATTCTCGGCAAAATAGAAATTTCATGTAGAAGTGCATCCAGAAGTCGCCCACCTGCGCACTTCAGAGCTACCTTTAGAAATGTAGGTTGGATCTCTCTTTTTATATGTATGTGTGTGCCTCTGTACTACTAACATTGTCCGCCAGTTATGCAAGTCTTTACTAACTTTACTTTATGAAAAAAAAAACGTTTCTGATAGGACCTTCTGGCAAAGAGTTTAGAATTTGTGTTTCTCAGTGCTCGTCTTAGGAATTTTCTTTTTCCTGATCCCGCAGCGAGACAGCGTAGCCCAATTCCTTAGCGCAAACCGTGAGCTTCAGGAGGCGGATGATTGTTCTGCATATCCTGGTAGCGTTGGCCAGGGTCAGCAAAAGTGAGGAAGCTAGTTTGCTACATAACGTTTACCGTTCCTTTGCGTTCCTCGCAGGTACCTCATATCTAACAGGGACACCTTCTTCTCTCAAGCCATGCGCAGTCGGATAACATGGGAGGTGCTCACTCGGGCCAAATACGACGAGGCAGAGCACCAGAGAGGCGAGTCACCAAGGCCCACTTTGTTTTCGACGAATTCCTGAAAATGCTAGACCGCCCGCCATTATCAATCTTACCGTCACCGTTTTCCAACGGAGATGGTCAACGCAAGCCAATAGAGCTTACTAGTGAGCATGGGCAAAAAAAGTATGCCGGATAGCTCGAGCTTGCGCAAGGCTTGATAACTTGACGATAGCAAGAGCGAGCACAATAAAATGGCGATAATCGGAGCCCAGTCCCCTCAAACAAACATGTGCGCTTGTATTGCTAACTTCCCCAAGCGTGTACACTATATCTTACGATTCCTTGCAGGCATACACAACCTTTTGAACCTCGAGGTCTACCTAGCAGCTTACCCACTGCACGACGTGAGTTGGCGAATTGACTATTTTATATACTGGCCATTTGCGTGCCAAAGATCACAATATGATTATGAGGCACGCCTTAGTGGAAAATATCATAGGTGGACTGTTACAGTAACATCATAGGCGCCCAAGGAAGGGATACGGAATGCAGAGGTCGTATTATGCAACGATTCTTTTAATTTTCCACTCTTTTCGCCGGTCGCCACTGGCTGGCAGGAAGCCACGCCTGCGTTATCGCCGATTCCGGCCTCTCATAGCCATGGGTGATAAGAAAAGAAATAGAATCGGTGGTAAAGAATCCTTACATAATAAGCTCCCAGGACGGCTTAGAGTTACGTGGTTTGACATCGGACTAGTGGTGCATGTGGTAGATCGTTGTGAGAGTCCTCGTTTGCAGCAGACATTATGATGATGATGATGATGATGATGATGAATCATAATCGTGATGATGGTTACGGTTTAGGAGCAAGCTTGCCTGATTCGCCTATGCAGTAACACATACGTACAGTTTGGCTTTCGGTGCAAGTTTTAAAGTCTTAGCTCGAAAGTTCCTCGAGTTCGTGTTGGCGTAGCCGTCCGCAGCGCAGACCTTAGCAGCGCTTCATTGATGGAAGCGCACGCGATGCCGCAGGGCTTTCACTATATTTTTTTTTCTTTTTTGCATTCAATTATCTCCTTTTCCTCGTGTTACTGACCATCCGCTTTCCATTCGCAGGGACCTTTTGGGAAAGGGCGTTACAACAAGGCCCTGGAGACCTACTCGGAGCGCAGGGTACGTTTCGGTATAGTTAAAGTCGCCTAAACAAATTTCTTGCTCTATAATGTGTAGTGCCGTCACAGCGTGGGCGAAGCAATCTGATCCCCAATTTTCGCTTCGAAACCGAAAGGGCGCTTTCATACTGGGAAACAAACTAGGTATTGTGGTCTGCGAACAACACGTACGTAGGAACTTGATATAGCAGTGAAGAAGAAACAATTGTGAGGTTGCATATTCTCGCCCTTATAACTATTGCGACTGAGCATGTGAATACGAGCTAGTGAGTGAATGAGTGAGCGAGTTAGCACGCGGGTGAATGAGTGAGTGAGCAAGTAAGCACACTAATGAGTGAATATGTGATCAACGAGTCGAGCAAGGGAGTGGATAGTGTGTGAATGAGTAAAATAGGGGCACGGAAACTTGGATCTTCCTTTTTTTTTTGCTTTTCTTTTTATCGGTTTATCAAAATTGAAGGGATGAGTAACCGATTCGCTCCTTTGAGAACAAATGGCTGAATTAATGAGCACGAAAAAGCGAACGACTGAAGCAATGTAGTATCTATTGAGGAAAGGATCGAGTTATTGGGCGAGTGAAGGAGTTGGTGAGTGAGCGTGCGCGTAAGCAGGCAAGTTTTCTGGCGAGAGACAGAAAGAGTGAGCGAACAATTGAGTTGTAGTCGAGCAAATGCTCTCTATAGGACAGGTAAGCCTTGGGTAAGGCTTTGCATGGTCCCGTTGAGGAATGCCACATCCGTTCTCTTTACGGTTACATATAGTTATCTCGCTATATGGAAGTCATTTCGCATATGTCACCGGCGTGCTCGCGGTCACGAGAGAAGGTAACGGCCCCCAATTCACCCTTCACACACGTCGCGTGCAGGTCCTGTACGCGGAGTGGGGAAGAGCCCGCTGCTGGTACAAAGAGCAACCTCTCTTTCTCATCAGGTGAGCTTTAATTTACTTATCCAGGGCGGCTGAAGAAGCACTTATAAGTTCTAATGTCACTCACCCTTAGGCAGGGAGTAGAGATTATTAAGTGAAAAGGTAAGTCATGAGAACGCAATAGGAGCGACGGAATGTCAAAACTGTTCATATAACTTCCTTATTGAAGTGTTAGAACACCATGCTGTTGTTTTTTAAACTGGCGCTTTGAATTTCCTAAAACTCCTTAGCTTCTTTTTCTAGAGGGAAATCAATGTATATTATCATTCCATCCAATGTTTGGCAAATTAGTGAATACGCGGCACATTTAGAGGGAAACCGACCACCCAAAGGAAATTTTAGCTTTACCAAAAGAAATATAGGGAAACACGCAAGGTGCAATAACAATTCGTTCCTGTCGGGGAATCGAACCCGGGACCAAAGCGTTTGCGGGGCAGTCGCTCTGCCCTCTGAGGTAGCCAAGAGGCTAGCAGATCGCAGGTTGAGTATGTATGTAATCGACAACTCGCAGCGCAGGGACAGCGTTCTACGGAAATCAGCAGGGTGGAGAAAATTTCAGGTAAATTTCAGTTACACGAGGCTACCACGGAAACCGGTGGCCTTCCTTTCCGTAGTTGCCTATATTTGGTAGGCGTGAAAAGCCGGTGTTTTTGCTTGGAACGTTGCCCAATTACATTTTTTTTTTTTTGCTATCGTAGAACTTTAGCTATTGTTGGCCGGTACGCATAGTTAAGAATAAAGATCTTTACCATTTGCTTATATTTATTGAAGTTAACAGAATGCCGCAACACCGGAGATACGGACGGCAGCAGCAGCGATGATGACATCTTGTGGCAATTTCTCGAACCACAAACAGCCAGAAATGCCGTTTCCTTCTGTTTAAGTAGAAGGAAAAGCGCCGCTTTACATTCATGATACGTTCCTGCCAACACCTTTGCACCAGATGTTAAGTTTCACATAAATTGACTCTGCAATAATATCTTTACGTGCTTTAGAACTCACCGTTGCAAGATGGCATCATGAGCGTTGTTGTTGCAAGAGGCGTTTAGAGTATTGGCGAAAAAAAAAAAACTACGGAAGAGATTGATACGACCGGATCCATTACAGGCATAGCTAGCGGTAAAAGGTAGGTGGAGAAGTTTTGAGGAAGATAAAAAAGATTAAAGAGATGTGTACAAACATGCTAGAATGAAAAGCATGCGTAAGATACCTGAGTAACTCAAGCAGGTTAGTCGACCATTTGTCAACGCCCCGTTTCAAAGGGGATGCCAATAAATCATCATCATCATCATCATTGACGTCCACGCCGCACATCGTAAAGTGTTCTAAGTACACCGACAAGGTAAAGCTGTCGCATTTCAATTTGCGAATGCGGACAAGCTACACAACGGGACAGGCGCCATTCTCGACTATTTACTGCACACAGTCTCATTGGAAAGCTTTCAAATCGGTAACTAGACTGACAATGCACGCAGTCATATTGATGCAGCTAAACGGTACTTGTGATGCCTCTACAGCGCGTACATCTTATCCAAGGGACTTTAGAAAAAGGTTCCTAGTTTCCGATTAAGTATTGCGCAAAACTTACGGCAACCTAATACGATAAATGTGTCCGAACAGGCGCTACTTTGGCGAGAAGGTTGGCCTGTACTTCGCCTGGGTCGGCTTCTACACCACCATGCTGATCTTGCCAGCCTTCGTCGGGATCTTCACGTCACTCTACGGACTCGCGTACATGCTCACCAATAAGCCCACGTGCGTACGAGAACCAGCGGCTAGATAGGTGTAGTCAACTAGTACTTATTTTTTATTGGCTACAATTCACATAGCCTATTAAGGACAGAGCTTCAAGATTTCATTAATAAAAACAATACGGGTGTGTTATTTCCTCAATTAGCTTGGTGTCTTTGTATTAAGCACTAACATAAACTTAGATTAAAGCCCCTACATCTATATATAGGGCGCAAGAGAAAACTAGCAGCATCTGCCACAATGCTAAGTATAGCATGAACGCTATACCTAGCGCAATTTCATACGTAGTAAACCTTGCATTGTTACGTGTGGTATCGGTTGGAGTAAATATGCACCGAAGCGCGCAGGTAACCTGCTTTTGAGAAGGAAGCTGTCTTCCATTTCTTTGTTTGTGTAAGAGGCAGTAGTAGACAATTGGTGGCACGTCTAATTACTGCTCTTGACTATCCCAGTTTTCGCATTTGGTGGTTTTTTTTTCTTTTTTTTTCATCTAGGCGCTGTTATAGATTATAGGTAAGCAAAAAGCGCGGCATCAATCAATCATAGCAGCTAGCGCCGTGACCGCGGTCTCGAGGCGCGATATTTTTTCTCTGTTGTAGCACAGCCGGAGTGGCCGACAGGTAGCACCACTCAAATGACAGATGGTGGGACCGAAGTTCGAGTCCATCGGTGCAAACCTCCTATATATATATATATATATATATATATATATATATATATATATATATATATATAGTAATAAAGCAGAGAGCAGAGGCGCCCTTGTGTATGTGTCGACTGAAGAGCGAGACGCAGGACCGTGCCCCATGACCGCGAGTGAACCCCGTGTCACGGACAGCCCTTGCAGTGCCTTCCTGTACCTAGCATTCCAGCAACGTTATCAACGACAATATACCTCGTCGCTATATATATAGGGTGTCCCAACAATCGTGCATCAAGATTTACAGATATGCACACACCACGTAGCTGGACAGTGACGTCATGTTGTTTGCCATCGCTCGGAAATACTAAGATAATTTTTGCATTCCGCCTAATTAGATAATTAATCATTTATACTTAATGAACTTCTCGTATATTATGATTAGATGACAAACGTCAATGAGAAAATTGTAGAGCAACATGAAAAACCCCCGATAGAGCTTTCTGTCGCTCAATACCTGCTGCATAAAATTGTTTTTCCGATCGTGGAAGAAGCCCGTGAATACACGCAAAATTGCCTCGAGCGGCCAGTCGCGCGGCAATTTTGCGCGTATTCGCGGGCTTCTTTCTTTGGGATTGCTGTGACGAACACCGACGGACGTTAAAACGACTATATACAGTACAGTGAGCCCATAACAATATCACTGCGAAACTAAAGGTGTCGCCCAAATTCGTCAGAAGAGTGGTTGGTGGTTGAGGAGGGAATGGTTACACGGGCAGTACTGAACAGTCCTGTCCAGCATCTGTAGTGGCGTTTGGCCTGAAGACCAAGAAACCCTCACCCCCTCCCCCCTTGCCCCATGAATCCGACTGTACAGCGCACCTGACACTTCCATTTGTCGCCACAATTCGGCTTTATTAAGACATATTTTCTCACGTATTGTCTCACAGAGACAGGTTATATTTAACTGTGGCCGCCTAAAACGGTTACATTGCATACTTATATACACTTAAGGCTACCGATGCACCGGTGCATAGAATAATTAGAGCAACGACACAACACATAAAGGATTAACAGCACGACGCATGTCCTCTGAATCTCTCATGCACCATGCAGAGCTTAACTTTTCCTCCCCTTTTCCCTTCCTACAGCGCAGGGTAGCCAACCAGCCTCAGTCCTGGTTAACCTCCCTGCCTTTCATTTATCCTTTCTCTCTCTCTCTCTCTCTCTCTCTCTCTCTCTCTCTCTAGAATTTAATGTTTTGACGCTTTTACACTGCAATCACCCGGTAGATCTAACGTAACCTAAGCAAGTTTTGTCAAGAAAAAGCTGACGCCGCTTATAAGAGGGGTAACGTGGCAGCCCTCAACTGTGTGACCTCAATCAAGTGATTAAGCTGTCGAGTTCTGCTTTACTGGGGTACTCCGCGGCTCCAACACCAGAAATATCTACCAAGTGGCAGAAATAGCAAACTCTTGATGTGAGCACGTGTTTCTTATATGATTCTGCAAAGAGCATCGCCCGCCTTCACGCGCAAACATGTACAATATATTCAGCAATCTTCTCAGGCTTGCTACATGCATATCTCGCCTGCACTTCTAAACAGACGAAGAAGGTTCATAAGCGATGACTCATCATGCATCAGTGAACAAAAAGATTAAAAACTCGAACCCAGAGTCGAATGCCTATACACCGGTTGTCCTGGAAATGTGTATTTCGTAGGGAGGAGGCGTGCGACCCCAACACCTTCGGGAACTTCACGCTGTGTCCGAGCTGCATGAAGCTGTGTCCCTACGACATGCTCAAGAACAAGTGCACCATCACGAGGGTACGATGCACGCCTGACTTCTGTAAACGAGGTCTGGAACGAGAGATTTTCACACACCTCGCACAACAAGTCTTGCCTGAGTCAGAAAGAAGAGTAGAATGCATGAATTTTGATCAGCTTTCGTGCACTTGTAGAAATTTCAGGGCTAACAAGCCTCCGTAAAAAGTATGTCCAGCTGGCTCTTGCTAGCAATGCGGTTATTGCCCAAAATATAGCTACCAGTATGGACCATTTTACGGAAGCATTCAGGTGCCGCAATCTTGGGCTGATAACGCTGCTCATTTACGCCTTTAACGACGAAGTGTACGTTACTACAGCCGATTCGCAAGCAGGAAAATAGTTGTATAAATGCGTTCAGCGTTTTAGGACCGTGTTACATGACTTCACTTCACATAAAACTTAGAAATTGTTTGTGTAACAGCCCAAGATGGCGGCGTCCATGAATGGAATATAAAATTGTCTATGCATTGGGAAGGCGAAGAACTTAGTGCAGGTCGGGCATGGTTCCTAACTTCATACTTCCGAATAAATGAATAACTTCGGATTGATTGGAGAGATTCCATCTGATTAGTCATGCTTTAATTCAATCGTGGACCTTCTGGAAGAAAAATGGGTTTCCTCGAAGCCCTGAAGCTTCCGTTGTCTTCAAAATGCACGGAGATCCAAACTATCCAATCTTTAAGTCTTAAGTGAGATTATAAACCCGAATGTTCCTTCGAAGCAAGGATACTGAAACTGAACTTTCTTTTATCGGCCTTGTCATGAGGGCTACCAGTTCAATTGAAAGTAAAATAATGTTCGCTGAACTTGAAGGTGAAAGAAAAAGGGGTCATTATTGCGCGATATGGTTAGTTCGGAGTCTTCACATCACAGGGAACAGTCTGAGCGGGCCTAAAGAACTTGTTTTAAGCATGTCTCATTGGTATTCATATAATCGTGATGTCACTAGAAGTCGAACGCGACTCGATGGCACATAAATGAATTCAAGAGCTCGTACTAATTTGATGCATAGTCTTGTAAGATATTCCACGAAAGGGCGACGTCTAGGCATTATCTTTACTGCAGGCAGAACCGGTCGCCAGGACCACCGCGTGGCACCTGCTTGATGAATACCAAAGTTTAGCGAGACCTAATTTAGAGAAATGCACATAAACGGCATAAGCTCAGTCTTACACTGTCATGTTTACTAACACTAATGCGTTTTGAATCCGCTTTTGCTTTATTGAAAGGATCTCCAAAACATTAAGGTGGCATTTCTTCTTGATAACCTCACTTCACAATTTTAGATGAAAACTGCAGGGCGCTGCAGACGTCCTAGTTTCCTTCTTGACCTGCGGGGAAAGTCGCTTTATTGTTGTCGACGGTTGAAGTTCCCATTATCTATCTCAAATGGTAGTTGAAAGGTTTACTACATCCGAATGCAAGGTGACACCTTGCTTCACTTATACCCGCCATTTGGAGACGCTTCTATTGGAAAGAGCTTGAGTTAAGTACTGTTTAGGAAATCATTTTAGGTCGACTACGAGCATCCAACCGCACACCTGCAGAATCCTAACTGCTCTTACTCTCCTCTTTCTTGCACGCAGATTGTTTCAATATTTGACAACTCGGGCACAGTCGGATTCTCGGTATTTATGTCGCTATGGGGTGAGTACAAGTCGTGTGCTATGTCGTTTTGTGGACACTGTCCAATTAGTAGAGACAATTATTACTATAATTATTCTGAATATTACTAATTAGATTACTAGTGGAAATGATATGGCCCACCTACTGAAAATTTCCAAATTCCCGCTATCTCGCATATCCCATAATCATCTATGACATTTGGAAACACATCTTTTTATATAGGATCCGATGCGTCTAATATGACCATATTGAATATTGGCGTTATGCGGATTATGGTATTAGAACAATTTGCGAGTAACACACTACCGCAAGTACAGGGTTATCACTCGTATTTCAGGACAAATGCTTACGCAGTTGTCTTTGCTACAAAAGTAAAGGACCTAATATACTCCCGAAGGAAGCTACAACATATCGCAAAGTCCGCACGCTGATCTTAGCAGTTCCATTAAATATTTCTATAGTACTCGCACATTTAGAGGTGTGAAAACGAGGTCGCGAGTTCAAATTCAGGCTGCGGCGGCCGCATTCCAATGGACACGGAATGCAAAAAAGAAACGTTTATGTAAACCACGCATTCTAAGCACAACAAAGAATCTCGCGTGGTCATAACTATTCCGTAGCCCTCTACAATGGAATCTTTCATCCTAGCCTCTTTGCTGTTATCATATGAATTCCCGTATTCCGACGTGCCATTAGGTCTGCTTATTTATAAGCACAGTTTGGCCTCACCTCTACAGCATGCCTCGCATAGCTCCATTGCAAGGATACCTTATCCCGAAACTGTAATCATCTTCTTTTTTGTGTTTTACGTGCCAAAACCACGGCATGATTATGAGGCACGCCGTAGTGGGGAACTCCGGATTAATTTCGACCACCTGAGGTTCTTTAACCTGCTCCTATGTATAAGTAAACGAACGTTCTTGCATTTGGGTCGCATCGAAATGCGGCCGCTGCGGCCAGGTTCCAACCTGCGGCGGCTTCGTGAGCTCAGCTGCGCAGAGTCATAGCCTGCAGTTGTCTTTATGTGAGCTTCCGAGACCTTTCCACCTCGCTAATGCTGCGGCGGTTGCAGCCACCATATTCATCGAGTTCTGGAAGCGCCAACAGGTAGTCCTCGCCTGGGAGTGGAATCTGAGCAACGTCGACACCCTCACGGTGAGCTTTGGCAACAACCATGCAGGCCCGAAGCTATCGCGAAGAACGCACCGACGCACCCTCCTTCAATTTGGGTTACTTCAGCGGTAGTTAATTTTACTTCGACGGTTGTTAAAGGCTCTCAACTTCTTTAGTCGTCGTGCGTCGTCGGCGTGGCTTTTATAGGTAGCACAACGTAGTTATTTTCTTTTTACAAGGCACTTCTGCCTTTATTGTTGTTTTATTATTCTTACTTCATTTTTCGCAGGCTGCACTTTTTCGGTATGTTCATACCATACAATTAGTAACAGACTAACATGAGAGTTTCCGTCAGATATTCATTAGTACTTGTGCATATCTTAGGGTTGTTCAAGTTTCTTATCTCACCAAGGATATGGATTCTTCGTTATTCACTCTGCTTTTGTTTGTTTTTGCCTTGCAGGAAGTGGTGAATCCGGAATACGAAGCCAAGGCACGCGTCTACAAGCTGAATCCCGTCACCCTCGTAAGTGAACAAATCTAACGTGGCCGACGAGATCTTTCTTAAACGAATATCAGGGTTAGTTCAAACGAATATCAGGGTTAGTTCAACCTCCCTACACAGGAAAAACGTGGTGCAACGGAACATCTTTTGAAACACACTTTCATTATTGAACGATATGTACGAACTTTAAAAAAAAGCACTCTTTGCACAAATATAATGATCTGAGACGCACAGAAGCAACTGTTGCGTTATGGACGCAGTGGCAGTGTCTTAAACTTTCGTAAAATTTCTTGTTCTCTTGTTCACTTTGGTTTTTCAGTTCCTGTTCACATATATAGTCTCATTTCGAAAAAACTAGAAACTATGGTTCAAGTGGGACATGGGGAGGGGCTCAAGAGGTCAAGTCGAGGCGACAAAGGCCGCACCGGTGTACCACAAAACCAGGAAACATCATATCGCGGGTTGAAGGCTCTGTTCGAACCACCATGCATGGCTTGGCGTCCACATTTGTGGACGCTACTTGTTTTTGCCGGTTCTGTCGATTATTGGTCAAGAAAAAAGCAACGGGTATTGAGCTTCAATTGAATTGAAACCCCTGCATGTTCAACGCGAATTCACTTTACTTCAATGTCCTCCGTACTGCTACAGACAACCACTTTGCTGAAGGTACTCCCCCCCCCCTGACGAGTTGTTTGAATTGCCGCGTTCGGCAGCTATGTAGACAGAATCATTTTAAAAAGATAGCGTTAAAGGCCCCGTGTCGCAGAAAATTCGGCGTCAGCGTCGGCGTAAGCATCGGCGTCTGGCACAAACGTCTGTCAAAAATCAAGCCGAACCACATCATCCCAACCACCCTAACCAGGCGGGCCCTTCGCGTGGCGCTAGGCGTTAGTGAACAAACATCGAATTTTTCAAAGTAAAATCCGTCAGAAAAATCGTAAAGTATGACTTAACCACAACCTACAGACGTGATAGCGTCGGATTGTAATTTGAATATACGAGAGAAAAGCCTGATAAGCAGCCAAGGATCTTTGAATGTTATCGCGTGCCACTCTTAAAGACGAAGCTTAAGCGTCCTCCAATTCTGATGGTGTTTCGCTGTACTTAGGTTCTAGGCAACATTGAGGGGAATGTTGAAAACCGAGCCTTTCTAAATTTTTCTTTGCTCGTTATGCATTTGGTCAAAATAAAATTGTTCACGTCCTTCAACCTTGCGATTTAATTTTTGCATGCAAGAACGGAACATTACTGACTTCACAATTATTAGTTCATTATTTACTCTTTAATTATGATGAACGATCAGAAAATGCAAGAAGCCCCATCCTACCATCTTGTCTTTCTTGCAGTGGAGTGTCGAGTGCCTCGTAATGAAGTGCAAAATTTGGCACATTTATTAACAGTCCATGAACATTCGCGACTGAATGGGTTAATGCTACATAGCGAATGTGGAACTAATAAAATTGATTGTGTAAGTTCCGGAGGGACGAAATCAGCTCAACATAACCAATGAAGCGGCTAAGTTGGCCATGGGCCACGCAAAAGTAGACTCGGTGGATGTTCTTGAACACACATTTCAGCGAAAGTAGAGCACTTTTGATACCTGATGTAATTCATCTCCCATCGCCAAGCAAAGGCCATAATTGGTTGGGGAGTAACTCAATGCTAAGCCTAGATATAGCTCCTTGCCCTTCTACAAGTATTCGCGTGAGAAAGACAAAGGCAATATTTTCCCCGAGATTCAATTAAACTTTCCTGTCAAAAAGCTGTGAACTTGGCGGTTTTACGCTGCAACGTTGAGTTTAACCGAGCGTTGCCTTGCAGAGGTACGAGCCCCATGTGCCCTTCTGGGAGAGGATCGGACGGGTCGCCGCTGCCAATGTCATCCTCTTGTTCATGGTGCGTCATCGTAATATCTGCTTTATGATATACTGCACAATAACGAGCAATCCTGGAGTATATGCTTGAACTACATACCCAAGATTGCGAAGTTTGGTGCGTCTGCCCTTAAGTATTGGTGTGGCAGCTCAATTGGTCACAGTTGCTCACTCTGCTCTGTCGAGTAATTAGTGTACGTCTAACCAAATAATCCAGCTTAGGAGGCTTCAGTAGCGATACTAGCCTCAACGTGATGTGCTTAAAAATAATAGCCACACAAACTAGTTTTGAAGACAAGGTCTGGGCTGATTTCACACGGTTTGACATATCTGGGATCTGGGTATCTTGTAACAACATCCAAACGAAAAAATAACTGCCCCTTAGCGCCTCCAGAGTGTCGTAGCGAGTCACAAAAGGTATAAAAATGAAGGTCTCGGAGAGACAAGCAAGAATAAGACGCAGAGTAATTACAATAACAGTACGGGAGTAATTAGAGCCAATATAGTTGGAAGTTACCCAATTTGATCATAGGCTGCACTATCTCCGGGATCGGCTCACCTGGCTTCAAGGTCAAAAGTGTCGACACTAAAAAAAAAACAAGGTCGCCATAATTGCACGTGAAATGCAATACGAATGAGAAACGAAACGAATTAATAATGAATGTGAAAAACAGACAGAATAGCGAGGAGGAGTAGGAGGAGGAGGAGGAGGAAAACGCTTTATAAATAGGTAACTGGTTTAACAGCAGGTCTGAGTGGCACCCTCAGTCCAGGGCTCCACTGGCTATAGCGGCTCGCTGAGCTTGGTCCAGGAGGGCCAATTGGCTCTCCCGGTCCTCGCTTGCGAGCAGTGCCTCCCACTGCCGAACGAAGTATGTCGCCCTTAGAAGGGGTGAGTTGACATCTCCCGGCCTAGCCATACAGTCCCACGTTATGTGAGCCAGCGTGTGTTTTGCTCCACACCACGGGCAGGTGTCTGTGTAATGCGCCGGGTGCGCCTTGCATAGGAGATTTAGGTGTGGGTATGTGTTCGTTTGGATGTGACGCCAGTCCCGCGCTTGTATTCTGGTTAGTTTGGAGTGCGGAAGGCAGAATAGCGAGATAAAGCCAACATTTAACCACCGAATCACTTGAACCTCATTGCATGACGACTCTGTCTTTAGCGTCGATGTTTACTGGACCTCTTTCTTTCTTTTTTTTTTTTTGCTTAACGTTTAAGATACGAAGCTAAGGCGCTTCTTGTATGAGGTGCTTATACGTAACGTGGCATGACAAAGAACGAGCTGTCCTGCCTACGTTCTCATCGCAGCTCATACTGGTGCTGTGTACGGTGATGGGGGTGATCGGATACCGCATATTCATGGTGACCTTCCTGTCGAGCAAGGTCACCAGGCTCACAGCGACAATCGGCACCACCGTCAGCGCGTCCACGATCAACTTGGCGGTCATCCTGTGCATGAACAGGGTACGTGGCGCTAGACGTACATAGCTCCTGAAAATGTTTAATAGTGGGAGCTATGGCTCCGCGACCTTTCTGGTAGTACATGGTAATGATGGCACTCTTCATTACGCTATTGTGGCGCTATTCATTACGCTTTTTCTACTTAAACTTCTAAGCACTCGTACTATTATTTTTTTTTCTAAACGCGTGAGAAAAATTATTATGGTAGGCCTCATCTCACGATGACGGTCAACGTTAATGCGGTTAGCATTCGAGCTATGTGTCGACATACCACAGTTTCTGAAGTCGCGATGATTTACCGCCTGTAGTGGCCATTCCGAGACTTCCGTTGCTTCGGCTACATTGCGACATACATCGGTATCGCCCCACTTGGCTATGGTACTCGCTTGCCAAGATCGTGCATGAGCATGACGGGATGACGACGGCGCAGCGATTACGATGGGATGACGAAGGAATGACGTCGATGGAAATGAACCGGTGGTACGACGACGCCGACATCACCACAATAATATGACGATTCCTAATAGACGACAATCGCATAACCGTGTGAGTGTGACGACGACGTGACAATGGGATGACGACGAGTGTTTGACGATAATGGCGCGACGAAGATGAAGTTTTGTAAAGGTGCAAAAATGTTTTGAAGAAGGATAAAGTTAAGGCAAGTCTGTGCACTACTCATCGATTGCGAGCTGGCTTGAGCCGTCATGCTTGTTGCTTACGCGGATACAAGCGCTAGATATCCCTCCGGTAATTTTTTTAGAAAGTCTTAAGCGGCCTTTCATTGCTAAGGCCGCTTGAATGAAACCGTAACTAGGTTGATCTCAGAAGCAGCAATTGAAGTGGGAGGTAGGGCACCAAGGCAACCAGTAGGTAAGCTCTCCCAAGAAACAAAGGACCTAATAAAGAAGCGACAGAAGATGAAAATGTCCAACTCAAGAGATCAGATAGAATTCGCTGAACTGTCAAAACTAATCAACAAGAAAAAAGTGAGGGATATTCGAAATTATAACGTGGGAAAGATTGAGGAAGCCGTAAAATATGGGCGCAGCATTAAATCAGTAAGAAGAAAGCTTGGCATAGGACAAGGCAAGATGTATGTACTGAAAGATAAGCATGGTAACATCATCAGCAATTTCGATGACATAGTAAAAGCAGCGGAAGAATTCTATACTGACCTGTACAGTGCCCAAAACAGCCAAGCTACTTTCATTCAAAATAGTGATGAACCGGATACAGAGGCTCCTTCTATAACTAGCGCTGAAGTTAGAAGGGCCTTGAAAGACATGACCAGGGGAAAAGCTGCTGGAGAAGATGGAATAACAGTAGATTTAATCAAAGATGGAGGAGATATCATGCTTGAAAAGCTTGCGGCCCTTTATACGCAATGCCTCACAACTTCATGTGTACCAGAGAGCTGGAAGAACGCCAACATTATACTAATCCATAAGAAGGGAGACGTTAAAGAACTGAAGAATTATAGACCCATTAGCTTGCTTTCAGTATTGTATAAAATATTCACCAAGATAATTTCCAATAGAATCAGGGCAACACTTGACTTCAGTCAACCAAGAGAACAGGCTGGCTTCAGGAAGGGATATTCTACGATGGATCATATGCATGTCATCAATCAGGTAATCGAGAAATCTGTGGAGTACAATCAACCTCTCTACATAGCTTTCATAGATTATGAAAAGGCATTTGATTCAGTAGAGATACCAGCAGTCATAGAGGCATTGCGTAATCAAGGAGTACAGGAGGCATACGTGAATATCTTAGCAAACATCTACATGGATTCCACAGCTACCTTGGTTCTCCACAAGAAAAGTAGAAAGATACCTATCAAGAAAGGGGTCAGGCAAGGAGACACAATCTCTCCAATGCTATTCACTGCATGCTTAGAAGAAGTATTGAAGCTGTTAGACTGGGAAGGCTTAGGAGTGAGAATCAACGGCGAATATCTCAGCAACCTTCGGTTTGCAGATGACATTGTCCTATTCAGCAACAATGGAGACGAATTACAACAAATGATTGAGGACCTTAATCGAGAAAGTGTAATAATTGGGTTGAAGATGAATATGCAGAAGACAAAGATAATGTTCAATAGCCTGGCAAGAGAACAAGAATTCAGGATCGCCAGTCAGCCTCTAGAGTCTGTAAAGGAGTACGTTTATCTAGGCCAATTACTCACAGGGGACCCTGATCACGAGAAAGAAATTTACAGAAGAATAAAATTGGGTTGGAGTGCATACGGCAGGCATTACCAAATCCTGACTGGGAGCTTACCACTGTCGTTGAAAAGAAAAGTGTACAATCATTGCATTCTACCGGTGCTAACATATGGGGCAGAAACTTGGAGGTTAACAAAGAAGCTCGAGAACAAGTTAAGGACCGCACAAAGAGCGATGGAACGAAAAATCTTAGGACTAACGTTAAGAGACAGGAAGAGAGCGGTGTGGATCAGAGAACAAACGGGGATAGCCGATATTCTAGTTGACATTAAGCGGAAGAAATGGAGCTGGGCAGGCCATGTAATGCGTAGGATGGATAACCGGTGGACCATTAGGGTTACAGAATGGATACCAAGAGGAGGGAAGCGCCGTAGAGGTCGGCAGAAAGCCAGATGGGGTGATGAAGTTAGGAAATTTGCAGGCGCAAGTTGGAATACGCTAGCGCAAGACAGGGGTAATTGGAGATCGCAGGGAGAGGCCTTCGTCCTGCAGTGGACATAAAAGATGATGATGATGATGATGATGATGATGATGATGATGATGATGATGATGATGATGATGATGATGATGATGATGATGATGATGATGATGAATCGGCCTTGTACACGTGGCATAGCAGCACTACGTTTATGAGGGGCAGGTAGTCTTGAATGCCAACAACAGTACTCTACAGTCGAGAGGTCATATAAACATTGTTCTTCAGAATGGTAGACGTTGTGGTCAGTTGTCACATTGTTAAAAAACTGAAAATAACGCGAGAAGCACGGGACTGAAAGAACAGAAAATGACACACGAACGCTAACAAATGAAGGTTTTTCACCACTACGTAAAAGTGCGGAAAATAGTAATTGGAACGCGCTCCGAATTCTAACACGCCGCAAACGTCGTACCGATATAGGTGTAAAGAAACAGATCGAGTGGTGCCAACAGACCATGAGCGCCGGATTTTGCGCACGCATCAACTAATTTCTTGCTTCTATCCGAAGCAGCTAGAGGGCACTGGGCCACAGCTCCCATGTTTCAATGAACGAATACGACAGTCAGTGCGACAATCAAATTACTTAAAATAAGAGGAACGAAACACTTTTACTTAGAACAATGGGAGTGGCTTCGGCTGGCTTTTCCAATGTGCCACAGTCCACCGTGGTAGAAAGCTTTCATTAAATCAGTTGCGAGTCAGCGCTCGCGTGCACTGTTCTTTTCTTTAAGTCCCGCGTGTGTAACGCTATTTCCACCTTCTAAATTTGTACTCCAACATGGCATTCATTTACTAGTTACTATTCACGCTTGCCAGGAGCCTACTTAGTTTACAACAATAATAATTTATGGGGATTTCCGAGCCATAGTAGCAGTTTGGTTATGAGGCACGGCGTAGTTGAGTGCTGAGGATGAAGTTTTGTCACCTGGGGTTCATTACTGTGCGGATGAGCCTGGTGCTCGGAACCAGAGCACCATAAGCATTGTAAGCCCGAGCGTCCGGTACGTAGGTACGCGCACGCGCACACACGCGCACACACACACACACACACACACACACACACACACACACACACACACACACACACACACACACACACACACACACACACACACACACACACACGCGCGCGCACTCACGTGCATGCATGCATGCTCACACGCAGAAATACAAAGAACTCTGGGCAAAGCATAATTCATCATTGTATGACTGAAGGAAGCCAGTGTGTAGTTGCTCATTGGCAGACAAAATTTCGATGAGACCTCACCAAGAATCACTTCTTTCTTTCCAGGTGTACGGCTGGGTCGCCACTCGGTTGACAGATCTGGGTGAGAGTCTGCAGCGGTGGTTTTCGCTATTCTTTGTGACTGCGTTAGTGTGCAGAGTGATTTGAACGTTCGTGCCTCACGCAATAAAAAGCCACAGAACATAATTTGCGCGTTTCTTGTGATGGATTGCTCATTATGCCACGAAAAGAGGACGGTGGTGGGTTCTCTATTGAGATAGCTGAATATAACACTATGTATACTCAACAGTGACCGTAGTATAGAAGTACGCGACGCTATGCTGAATGAGGCCCTTCTAAAGCTCACCTGTTTCTGGGGGCCGTGAGTGCCCATTCCTTGTGGTCCAAGTACCGATTGCGTTAATTTTATATTATGAACCATTATAAATCGCTTCTCCTTGAAACTACCGTGGCATTTTTAGAATGCGGCCACCTAATACTCGAGCTAGTGTACTTTTATTGTTAAAATGTTTTCGTGCACCAGCACAGGCAACTATTCGCCGAAGTTCTCGCGACACTTGTTAATTCTGTAGGCTAACCAGCCTCTTTTCTTAATTCTTTTATTTATTTATTTATTTATTTATTTATTTATTTATTTATTTATTTATTTATTTATTTATTTATTTATTTATTTATTTATTTATTTATTTATTTATTTATTTTGTATAATAAAGTTCGCGCACACTGAGTGGACCCATAGTCCTACGCTAGTTAGGGTCCCAAAAATTTCTTTTTACAATGGTAGTTTGGACAGGGTAAACAATATTGAACGAAATCAAATACACAATCATCAACTTACAAATCAACAGTTCATCAACAATGAAGCACACAATTTTAATGAAATATCAAATCGAAAATAAAATCGATCAAATTTAATGACACCAAATATAAAATCTAACATGCAGTAGACACAAGATTTTTCAGAAGGAAAACAGAAAAGAAAATAATGTTAAAAATTCGAATGAGTTAACACCTTTCATGAATATTTCCTTACGTCAGAGAGCCGTTAATTATTCGATGTAGTGTTGTTGTAGTGCACGCTTCTGTGCTCTCTTTCCAGCCATTAATTTCTTGTTTATTTCCAGAACGGCCTCGGACACAGCGCGATTACGAGTACAGCTTCGCATTCAAGATGTTCCTCTTCACCTTCCTCAACAACTACTCGTCCCTCATTTACATCGCCTTCTTCAAAGGAAGGTCAGAGAACGTCGAATCACCGCCATTCAACAATGCTTCGCTATAGATAACACCTTCGATTGGAGACTAACCTTCAGCCGCATGGTCAATCATTTAGTTCGGTTTGACGACACTTTGTCTGTCGCTACAGAGAAATAATTTCAAAGCAAGCGACGCAAGAAAGCAGCATGCAGAGTTTCCTCACAGCTATTCCTTAATTGTTCGCAAAAAAAAAGTAAATAAACCAACTTCTGCGATTTCTCTGCGGCATTTACTGTGACAGTAGACCGATCTCACTGAGGGTCCGGGCATTTTTTAAGGATATATCTCTTTTTTGCGATGCGCACAAAACGTTATTATCCTCGTGATATTAACACGAAAGTGTTTTATGCCGGGGTCCACCAAGACTTCACTGACGTATTTCCGTCACGGAAATACGTCATAGAACATAATACAAAGAAAGAAACCAGAAGAAAAAGTTCCACAAACATGCAAAATTTGGAAATCGAACCCACGACCTCTCGGTCCGCGACGATAGATCGCCGAGCGTTTAACCCATTGCGCCACAAACGCATTTGCAGAGAGCTACACAGACGCGCCTTATATATCTAACACTCCTCCGTGTACCCGCGCTCTTGCTCGGGGCGGTGCCGCCGCCTACGAGCAGAAAAGAGAAGTACTGCATTATGACACTAACGCGCACCGACAGTGAACGCTTCGGTGGTCTCAGCACTACGACGCCTCGATGCCAGCATTCGAAGGGACGCTGGCATCAAGAAACACTACCAACGCCGTAACACGCTAGCACAAACGCGTTAGAAACGCGCTAGGTGGCGTTCACCGTACTCAGCACGGCGGAGCGTGGCCTCCGCAATTAGCTCTGAAAATGTTTCTGAAGTTGATCGCGGAGGCTGCAATTACGACGTGCTGTACGCGCTGATTTGACTCGGTGACGATTCAGTTACGTGCTTTGTCTTGCGCGTTGTATTAGTGTGTCAGTTACGTGCTTCGTCTTTCGCGTTGTGCTAGCGTGTGCAGCGTAGTGCAGCTTCCATATGCACGACGGTTGCTCATGGTCATCGACGTTGGTAGTCGTGATGGAGGAGACGTGCCACCAGGCGTCAGCGTGGGTGCATCAACGCCTAAGGCCGCTTTAGCCACAAAACACCAATAGACATTATATATCAATGTGCAATAAACATTACACTACTTCTGTGAAGACACGTTTCACTTTCGTGTTCTAAACCGATTCCTATATAAGAGGGATCAACCACATTTTTTTCTGTTAATTGTGACATCCTATAAATACACGTACCGGAGCCACCACTCGCAGATTCTTTAGTGTGGAGCAAAAGCCCGCACAGGTGCATCATCATCATCGTCGTCATCGTCATCATTATCGGCATCATTATCGGGCTGTTTTTATGTTTACTACAGCACGAGGGCCTCTCGCAGGGATCACCAATCAACGCCGTCTTGCACTAGCTGACATCCAATATATGCCTATAGATTTACTAATTTCATCATACCGCCTAGTTCAGTGCCCTTCCGAAATGCGCTTTCCTTCCATCGGCGCTCATTCTATAACTCGAACAGACACTCTGTTATCTGCTGCTCTCGTTACCGTCGCCTAAACCTGCTTAGTTTCTCACTCCCAATCTCAACGATAATACCCGCTACCCCCACTTGTTCTCCAATCAACATGGCCGTCTTCCTGTCCCTTAATGACGTGAAGGGGGTGCAAACAGTATGAACCGTACGCAGAAAATTTCTTCACGTGAATACATGACGAGTAAGGCAGAAAAAAATTTCGAAAGTTATGTAGCAGGTTCAATAACATACAAGTTCTACACAATCAATGCATCAATAAAGAAGAAACGGGAACTTTGATACCCTTCAAGAGGGCAAAAATGCACGTCTGTACTAGAAATTAGCTGTTCTTTCTTTTTCTTTTTTTTCTTTTTTTCGCCCTGAGGCAAGGGTGAAGATCGCGATGAGGAGATGGCCAGACTAGGACTGTTTGACGGTGACGTCATCGTCGACATAACGGAAAGAGCGGACACAGAAATCCAATTTCTGACTTGCAGCAACTCTCGCAGTAAAATGAGATATTCAGTTTGGCATTCTTAATGTGGTTCTAGACGGAACGGGCTACCAGAAATACCGAACGTGCGATAGTTTTTTTTTTTTCTAGCTACCCACCTTTATTAAGTTGCACGGGCGTTTGCTGCATTTTGCAGATGTTGCGCATTATTTCTACAAACGAATGACCCCCGTGCATATTGCTTCACACAGCTACCAAAGTTCAGCTCACGTCTGCGAACTTTATCTTTTTTGTGTGGCTTCACGTTTCAGGTTTTCAGGCGATCCGGGACGCGAGGTGCATTGGCGAGGCTACACGCTGGATAAGGTTTGCTCTTCTTTACGTGGCTAAGCGTCTCACTTAACGTTTATTCACCTTATTTCGAAAATGTATTTATTCTACGCACGGAACATATGTGAATTGAAGTGGTGTAGTCATATGAAGGTAGTCATAACCTAACCTAGAAGGACAACCACGACACGCCAAATCAATAGCATGATCACCACTGCCACCGCCATTGCCGTTATTCTCAACTTAATCATCATTATCGTCATCTACCGCAGCAACAAAGGCCTCTTCCCGCGAACTCCCCTTACAAAGTTCTCGAGTCATCCGAACTCATCCTATGAGATATTGTCCAATACAGCGCTTCATTTTGGCACAAGAACAACGATTAGGTGGTCACTGTACCTTAAGTTCATGTGTCTGAAACAGATGCGCTAGAGCATGCCTCCCCCTCACCCCCGCTCTCTCTCTCAAAAGAGCGTATATACTTGCTGAGGCGGCCTTTCAACGCGACGAAAGAAGCAAAACGTCAAGCGCCATCGGTGCCACGTTTGCGCCTGGAACGCTTAGAGAACGTGTCTTTCTTGCCACTGTTATTTATAAACTTCAATGTATTGCCATGCTTGTTCACACTGACTTCTTCAATTAGCGTGGCTCATGGTGTTGAACCTTCCATATAGGAACAATCGTATATTGCGACAGTTCCGCATCGGGATTAGAGCGTGGAGTAATTGATATTAATGTCGACAGTCTTAATATTTAAAAAAAATCGACATCATTGTTGCTTGGCCCACAGACTCGGAAGCCTAGTGCTTCAGTAGCTCCACGTTTGCATGTCGTTCATTTTCATGTATATATGGTGAAAGTACATTCGAGAGAAATAATCAAGGAAAGAGGTCCCGAAGCGAAACCGCTGGATGTTGGTACCTGTAAAAAATATTTCTGTTTGATTCAGGACCTTATCAAACTTCGGAATGTATACGTTCGTTATATGTATTCGCGACAAAGATATCCGTAGCGTGTCCTGTTCTCACCGATACCCGACCTGTCGTGCCATACCACAGTGCGAAGGCGGCTGCCTATACGAAGTCTTCGTCCAGCTCGCCACCGTCATGTTGGGTCAGCAAGCCATCAGGACCGGGAACAGCGTTGTGCTTCCGTAAGTTGTAACATCACGCCAGTTTCCAGCGAAACAAAAATAATATGGCATTCATAAACGCAATTTATTCGTATTCTTCGACTAATTTATTCCTTGCTCAAACATAAAAGAACAGAAAAATATATTTCCAAATTTAAACGCGATATAGGATTTTTTTTTTCTACTTCCACCGAGTTTTCCGAATCTGGCTAGCTATCTGGCCTCGAAGCTATGCCAACGTACACTAAGAGCAGAAATTTGGTTGGTTTCGAACCATGTTCCACCTGCACAGCAGCCCGATACCCACTCGGCCATGGACTATCCACTGACACAGGTTGGCGGGAAAACCGTTAGAGACATATATACATATATACAGTCCGCACCCGGAAAGGGCGTGAAGTACTTTAACAATGTTAATCGCATTAAAAACACCGATATAATGGCATTAAGAAGCCCTCGACTCTGCATTATAATAACCTCGCCAGTCCCACATGCGTATTAGCTGCAGCAAGGGTTGCGTCAGAGTCTAAAACTTCAGACCCCCTGTGTGTGTTCCAGCATCGTGAGGGCGTGGTGGCGGCAGCGTCGCAGGCGACTCGGCAAGGAAATCGTCGAGCAGAAAGCCAAGCTCGCGCGTTGGGAGGAGGACTACAACCTCGACGAGTGCCCCAAGCTTGCACCCTTCGACGAGTACCTCCAAATGAGTGAGTACAGTTCGAGTGCAGCCACGTCGCTTCGCGAGAGGCTGTTAACATCACGAGTGGTGAATATATCGAGTGCGCGACTCACTTACGCGCGTGATTGAGCATTTCAACACCGAAACACGTGATGTAAGCGACAAATACGTACAAGTGTTAGTACGTAGAGCGTAGACCATGGCATGCGTGCGTTTGAACTCGGCACGTGAGATGGTAGGCTAAGTCATCGTATATTCTTGTATTCAAGCATCTTTATATCCAACTCAATTCTAGGGTCTATAACGTCCCAAAACAACTCACGGGCTGCGAGTCGCGCCGTAGTCGGGGTCTCGGGATTCAGTTCGAGCACCTGGGATTCTTTAAAGTGCGCCTCTATCCAAGTACACAAGCCATTCTTTTTTCATTTAGTCTTCATCAAAATGCGGCCATCGCCGGGGGGATTCGAACACATGACATCGTGCTCGGCACTAAGCATCAGAACGCCGTAGCCATGAATGAACCACCGCGGTGGATTGTATGTAGGCATCTAAGCATGGGGGCCAGTTCCTTGGCGATTAAATCAAACAATACACGTAAGTGCCCCCAAAAAATAAGCATGCACAGGTGCACAATTACACACTATAAATGTCAGTTCACACATAACGCAGCCTATAATGTAATGCAGGTAATGTAACACTGCGTCCAACTTTTCATCATACTCGCAGACCTGTCGTCACCCAGCTATTTCTTATAGGTCAGCCTTCGGCCGAGACCCTGCAATTTTCTCTCTGTGACGAACGATTTCTTCTGGCCTCGCAGCGATCCAGTTCGGCTTCGTCACGCTGTTCGTGGCCGCGTTTCCCCTGGCACCCCTGTTCGCGCTCATTAACAACGTCTGCGAAATCAGGCTCGACGCGTACCGGTACAGCAAGCGGCTACGACGTCCTGTCGCCGAGAGGGCACCAAATATCGGTGCGGTAATTTCGTCTACGTTGTGGAACCCTTATTAACGCAAGCGCAGTACAACTAAATAGCTTCCATGTGCCACCGCTAAGCACCTGCTCATGCTCATTAAACGCTGCTTCAGGTGCACGTTGACGCCTAGAAACCTCCATTCATGTCGCGGCATTAGGGAGCCTACATGCAACGCCGTTTTATGTAGGCTCCCTACGCGGCATGGTGTTGTTGCGCCATCTGTGACGATATCGGTGACTGACGACTTTGCCTCCAAGATTTCGCTGCAGACGTTTGCGTCTTTTGTCACCTTTTTGTGAGTGAGTGAGTGAGTGAGTGAGTGAGTGAGTGAGTGAGTGAGTGAGTGAGTGAGTGAGTGAGTGAGTGAGTGAGTGAGTGAGTGAGTGAGTGAGTGAGTGAGTGAGTGAGTGAGTGAGTGAGTGAGTGACAGTGACTGACAGTGAGTGGTTTAGTGTGTGCGTGTGCGCGTGCGTGCGTGCTTGTGTGTGTGTGAGGCTTTAGCGAAAATGGCCAGAACCAATGAAAACACGTGTAATTTGGTATCGCGAGTAAAGTTTTGCGTGATTACGGATCTTGGAGGGGCACATAGGACGCACACGATGTTTCAGACAAGACGACGTGAACCAATGCTAACCAGTACAACTTGGTATTGCGAGGAAAATTTTATTGCGATAGCAATTATATGGACACTCCAAGCGAATTTCTGTCGTCGCCGTCGTCGTCGCCGTGAGGTTCCGTAGGACGTCAAACGGCGATGAAATCCTCGCCGCGCCGTATGCTTTATGTGCGAGTGAAAGCGCGAGGGATTCGCGCTATCACGGGGAGCGAACGCACGGCGGAGAGCAAACGCGCGTTCTGCACCGTGCTCCCTGAAAGGCTGCAGAATTATGCGTCTCTTCCCTCCTTTACAATCACCATATATATAGAGCAAACGCGACTTCTTCCGTCGCGCGAAAGGCCGTGTGGGGACGGGAGGCAGGGAGGGGCGGCGACGTTTAGCTGCGGCACCAAATGCATATTTAGATAAAAACGTTGTGAGGCGAGAAGGTGGTAAAGACTTCGGACGTTGCTCGACGAGTGTCCCGTTCTGATCCAACACCACCTAGGTGGTGTTGTCTGGTCTCGTCGAAAACCTCCGAGCCGCCCCCAGAGGCACCGGCAACAGTCACCAACGCCCCGCGCGTTCGGTACGAACGCGGGCAAAACGCCGACGGCGTCGACAACAGTTATGCGCGTTGCTGGTGCTGCTGCATGTCCAAGTTTATACAAAGTTTATACAGCTGATAAAACTACCATCCTTACTCCGTATAGCTACTCTACTAATTTTCTATCGCGATTGATGCTTTTTCGTGATTCGAATATTGGAGGCACGTAGGATCAACTAGAACCTTCATAAAAGAAGACACGAACCAATGCAAACAATAAGCATAAATTGTTAATGGGATTAAAACTCGGCGTAGTTACGGATCTTCGAGGCACGTAGCATACACAAGAGTCTTCAGACAAGAGTGTACACAAGTGAGTGCAAACAGGAAGTGTAGTTTTCTATCACAAGTACGAAATTGAGTTTTGACTTACAGTACCATCACGCTGCTCATAAAACCAAACCCAATCTTCGAAGATTTCCTACTTTCTCGCTTTTTCATGTCAGGCAAAGTCATTCTCTAACGAGGCTGAGTGAGCTGAGAGTCCTCTCATGCGAAGAAAAAACAGCGCAGTTTTAAACTAAACAAAGAAAACACGCTCGGGTGCATGTTTCTATTTTTCTTCCGCGCGTGTATTCATCGTCAGTAGCCTGAATATTTTTGCTATCTTTTCTTTCTTTTAGGTAGAGGGCCTGTGTTTCCTATATTTTATCTTTTAGCAAGTTTTTTTCTTTCTACACAAAATTAGTTTAAAAATATCTAGATGTAAATACATGTGACTTGCTAGAATTGTACAGTCAACCACAAAAGTTTGCGGACCACGCGAGCGCGTGGCCAAGAGCCTCTTCGCGACACTTCCGCTACGTCACCAGCGATCGACAGCAGCGCTACGTTGAAGACGCATCCCTCCTTAAATCTATGGCCTGTCTATTTTCGCACTGTGCGCAAATATTTTCTACCTATCTCTTTCAACGTGACGCGCTCTTTGTTAGCCAGGGCTACTTGCTTATATTTTGAGAGCAGAATATCAGTACAAGTAATCAGACAGCGTATTCTTCGGCTGTTATCAGTTCTATTTTCGCGTAGCCACGCTGTTTTTTTTTTTTTCGTGAGTGCGTGAGTGAGCGGTGAGGCAGCCATGGGACACAGATGCTTAGTCAGTAGGCAGAATTTTTCCGTTCCTCCCCCATCGCTAAGTGACAGTAGCGGCCGGGATTTGATCGCCTGCGCCCAGGTTTTGCTGCGCAAAGCCCGAACCACCGCGCTGCTATAGTGGTTACATTTAGAAAAATAAGAAATAATCGGGTGCGATGACTCTTTTTATAACCCTTTGCGACACGGCGTCCTCGTTTGGGGACTCGAACTTCGGAGGCGCGTCCCACGCCACGTGTTTCTTCAAATGACCTAAAACTCAGTGTGCACATTCGTGTCCGCTTCCTGATGGGACAACTAGCGGTCAGTTAATTTCATTGTCCTGCGTATTGCAGCAGATGATCACTTTGCTGGAGACACTACCATGTTAGACAATCGTTCGACGTGCCGCGTTCCAAGACCAACGTCAAGAGTATTTTTTTTCTCCGGTCGACACGAATACAACCGAAAAAGCAAGTGTGCATGCGTTTCGGGCCTAATAGTTGATTCTTTTTATGCAAGCATTCAAGCTGACGGATTTCAGAATAATTAGATAATGAGTTATACGCTAATTAATTTTTTTTACTGAAACTCACACCAAACAGCACATTGCTTCGTCTTCTTTCTTGGAATGTAATAGTGAGCGTCTTGAAATGATGCCATGCGCATTTGACGCATTTGCAGACAGTGCATCATAATTCGTGTCTGAAGGGGATGAATTTATTCACAAGACATTTACAGAAGTGTCATGAAACATAGGTCTCTCAATGATCTAGTAGGAAGTGAAATTTCCGCCTTTTTCTAGCACCTTATTGATACGTGTGGGCATCGACTCGTACAAAGATTCAGTAATCTCCGGTCGACCGCGCAGGCTTTCCCTTTCTTGTGCGATCGCTTGCCACAGCGTATCGGCCGTGTGGCCGCGGTTGGCTCGTGTGGACAGCCGTTTTTTCAACATGCCCCAGACATTTTCTATGGGATTCAAGTCGGCGCCACATGGAGGCCACTCAAGCTGGCAAACAGCATGTTCTTCTAGCAATGACTGGACGATACGTGCTTTATGGATCGGGCTGCGGTCGTGTTGAAAAAAATAGCAGCCGTCGCTGAATGGACCGTCCAGCGCATACGGAACGAGGTGTCTAGTGATGACGTCGCAGTACCGTGACGCAGTGAAGGGCCCTTCCAGACGCACAAGGGGACCAAGGCCATCTTTGCTGATTGCTCCCCACACGCTCACGGAACACCGTCCACTGGATAGAACACTCTGTGTGTAATTAGGCAGATATCTGCAAGAAATAGCATACAATTGGGTTCAGCGGCGCGTCTAAAAATGTTGTGATTCCTCTTGCGTATGAACTTTATAATGCTGTTATAGAGTTGCAATAGAAAACGTGCAAACATCATTAGATAGTACTGAAAGACCCACTGGCAGCTTTTAATTAGCTTCAGAGTAAGTAGTACTATGAAACAATCGTTAATGTTTTCAACATAATACCACTACAGAAAAATCTCGTAATGTCCAAAAGCTCATTTTACGTCAAACATGTTGTGATGCAGAATTAGCTTCGTGAATTAACTGCCAATACACTGTAAACACACCTGCAGTTTAGTGGACGCCAAACCCGCTTCCGTTGGTCCCAGCGCGTGGAAAAAGTTGACTCGTCGCTAAAGATGACATCGCCCCATTTCTCTGTTGTCCAATCTTTCATTGCTGTAGCGAACATGAGTCGTTCTTGTAGCTGGCTGTGTGAGAGGCAGGGCTTCTGTGCTGCTACGAAAGACTGCAGGCCAAGCTCACTCAGCCTTCTTCTTACAGTCTCAGACGATACCGTGAGCGAGAGCGCTTCTCGGATATCCTCTGCACTTTGAAAAGGATCAGCCACGATGGCGGCCGTAATCAGGCGGTCCTCTTCCTCAGTCGTGGCCCTTGGACGCCCACTGCGCTCCATATCTGTGAATCGGTCATCGTCACGGAAAGCTTGAATAATTCTATTCAGGGCAGTCCGGCTCCTGTTGGTTCGGCGGCAGATTTCGCGCTGAGGTATTCCCTCTATAAATAAACGCACAATGTGCCTTCTTTCGTCAAGTGGAACACGCAGCGGCATCTTTCCAAATAGGCAATCACCACGTGGCCTGAAGCAAGTCTACTACGTTTTCAGCGACTGATGCGAAGATGCGCCTATGTGTGAAAGAAAATTTTCTATGCATCCGCTTTTTCTTTATTTTTGATGACAGTGAAACACCTCCCTACCCTTTCTCTCAAGACGCAGAAGCAGCAACACTCATTGGACCAAGATGCTGCCAACCAAAGTGCGCCAGTAAACGTCGCGTAAAAAAATCGTCGCAGCGCTTCGTGAAACTTATCTACCCACTGGCACACCAGTCGACAAAGGTTGCATTGATTGCTCCGATATTGCTATCAAGCCAGATATGTGGCGGTCTTATCGCAGACAGCGCTCTGCGTCAACACAACGAACTAACAATGTCATGCACGGGAATAAAAAATTAACAGGCAGGCGAGTACCAAGAGGGCTCATATCCGGGAGAGCGCCCCTGTCGCCGCTAGGTGGCGTACCGCTAGGTGGCGCGGATAGGCAGTCTGGCACGCGCTCGCGTGGTCCGCAAACTTTTGTGGTTGACTGTACGTAAGGTATGCATATTCTGACAGCCGGTTTCACCTGCGCGCTGATAGGTGACTTAACATGTTGAAGAAACAGCACGAACAACGAAATAACGGGAGTGGGAGCACTGTGATCCGTGTCTTTTACTTGTGGTACCGTGTGTGCGCTGTTTCGTGCACATTTCCATTCTTGCAACAGCCTGAACTAACTGTATTGAACTGTCGTTCACGTTCATCATTCGCGCCTTATCTCTTGCACGCTTATCTCCTGCGCTTCTTCCTTTTTCCTCGCAGGCGCATGGCAAGCCATTCTGAGGCTTCTTGCACGCTGCGCCGTGATTTGCAACGTGAGTCCCGAAAAAAAAAAAAAGAACTTGCAAACACTGACAATACATGTAAGCGATTTTAATGCGACAGCATTATCAGGATCACTCCACCGACGCCTTCGATTACAGTGCCTCAGCGATGTTGGCCTTTATTAGAAACCACATTAGAACATAGGCGAGGGCAGATGTCGCGCGCGCTGGTATCAGGATTGGCCACGCACCACGACTGATGACACTGCCTCAGGAACCGGCCTGCTATATTTTGCGCCAGCGCCATTTACGAAGGCAGGTGAGTCTCCCCTTTAATGCTAACGCCTTAAAATACTATAGGGTGTTGTGTTTTCTAAAATGTTTTCCTACAAAACCTACTCCCACCGGCAGCATAATCAAAAGGAAGTCACGGCATCTGATTTTATTTTATCTTATCTTTACTTCTTCAAGAGACGTAAGTTCTTTTCTGTTGCACCGGTGGTCTCAGAATTTCCAACTCGACAGCGCGGTGCCTGTTTCTTTATTAACTTGTTTCTTTTCCCCTGTGAAGGGCAGCGGCAAAGCTTAGGAGAAGCGAAAGAGGTAACATTTTATGAATATGTAAAACCCTCCATGAAGCAAGAAGTTCAGTAGGTTTCTGTAACCAAAATTCGCTGTCACGAAGTTACCACAGTTATTATACCAGCTGTTATTTAATGGTTGAAAGGGGCAGTAACTGCAAACAAAAAAAGAAGCAATGGACTGGCACTTAGCTAGTTCTCAAGTGTTCGTACTGCCGTTGTAACGTTCCTGAAATTTTTGTTGTGCATGTCGTTGTCGTTGAATATAAGGCTCCTGACATCATTAAAAAAATTACCTCGTGATTTTTAAGTACACTGCCTTTCTTGTACATCATTTTGTTTTCTGTTTATCTTATCTTTACTTCTTCAAGAGACGTAAGTTCTTTTTTGTTGCACCGGTGGTCTCAGAATTTCCAACTCGACAGCCCGGTGCCTGTTTCTTTATTGACTTGTTTCTTTACGGACTTTATCTTAATTTTTTGTCAGTTTATTCATTTCCGACCTAAAAGTGCGCCTCGTGTTGCAGTCGGAACATCTTCAAAAGAATACCCAAAATAATTTTAAGTTCATCGGGCTCCGCCACCATACAATCTAGCGCTGGAGGAAAAAAAGGCAACCCTAAATTTATTGACTTATTTTTACAAAAGTAACGAACGCGTCCACCAGCTAAAATAGGTCGAGCTTGCAGAAACATACCGTTTTTACTCAGCAGTAAAACATGTTGAATCACAAGACACGATTTGCTTGACCTTGGACAAACACGCCACAGCACGATGAAAGACGCGCAGCGAATTTCGGCGGCGAACGCATTGCGTAACTCCTACCTTTGTCCGCCTTAATACGCGCGATCACCTTTTAAAAACTATTCTATGACACTGATTGCTATGAAGCGCACCTAATTCGCCAAGCATTTCAAAGTACTAGCTTGCGCGAGCAAAGAAATCGCGAAGGTGTTTTATTCTACATATTTAGGCATAGGTCTGTTGCCTAACGGTAAGAGTATTGAGCTTCTGTGCTGGGGAAACGGGATTCGAAACCAACCATCGGAAATGCAACATCTTTATATATTAACAACGCATCAACGTCTGCCCCAAGGTTGCATGAACGGACAGAAACTGACAAGGACTGCCGCAAGGATTCCGAGATGGGCTAGGACAGCGCGCTCTCCTGTCCGTTTTTCGCCCGTCCCGTCGCCTGCGCTGTTTGGCCGTAGTACACCATCAAAGTGGGGGAAAGACACAAAAAAAGCTATCGCTTTCGAAATGGGTACCAATGATTCTATATGAAGTTCTATACTAAGTTTTATATTCTGCTCTATATATTTATATGTCTAGATCCCTTGCAAGTGCGCCAACCTCCCTGACGCCAGCGCCTAATTCCCAAACCCGCCTACACAACGCAGGCTTTCCTGATCGCCTTCACGAGCGAGTTCATCCCGCGACTGGTGTATCAGGTGCGCCACAGCAAGGGGCTCAGCCTGAGCGGCTACGTCAACTTCACGCTGGCCACGTTCGACACCAGCGACTACGACGAAGCCCACCGGCCGGAGAACGGCACGCTCGACGGGTCCATCGTGCGGGAGTGCAGGTGCCGCTCTCTCCCGTCGTCGTAGTCATTTTGATAGTCTACGTGCTATCTAATCGACTGTGGAGCATTCATATGGGGTCACGAGGCACGCCTGACGTTGACAACGCCAATCATAGATTTGAACAGTCTGCGCGCTCTATACATGTGCATCGATATTAAAAGTAACAATTGTGAACAACATGAATAGCTGACTTGACCAGCGTACAGAGGTCGACACACTTCTCTAGAACGCGCTGGCGATATCTCAAGATGACATGCGGCACAAAATCGGCTTTATGTGAGGTTTCATGACTACATTCACAGTTTCCATTGATTTCTCTCGACTTGGTGGTCAGCTTAAGCTTTGGTAGCTACTTTGGCCCTCAGGACTGTGTCCTAGACAAGTGTGTTGAGCTCTGTACTATCGACGTCAAATGAAATGCGAACAGTGGCGCGCGTGCCCGAGGCGTAACTGAACGCATGGTGCGCGCCGTCGGCCACCAGTCACCACCACTGACAGGCATGGAGAGAAAACAAAAATCAAAGAAATACGAAATCAATAAAATATGACTGGCCGAAGGCGCGCACTGTACCTTTAGGTATGCTTCCTGCAGGCGTTCCGCTGTTCGTGTTTCATTCGACGCCGATAGTACATGCGGTGTATATACTGGCGTTCCTGCGAAGACATTAACTAAAGTTGAAAAAAATCACCTGTGGCAGATAGCACAGTTCTAATTCTTGAGCTGGATTACTCAGAGGGAGGAAGGGAGGAAGAGAGGGAGGGGGAACTGTTTGCGCGAAAAAATGTAAATGCTTAGCTGACTAAATAACACACATTCAATAATTAAGTTTTACACTAATTAGCTTACGGCACATATTGCAATTTTCAATTGTAGCCGGGAAATTCGCAAGGTGGATCCACTTGGAACGAATTCTCCTGATGACACCAGTTTCGAGATAACTAATTCCCGAACTTTGCAAAGAAATGCATTGGCGGTCCAATTACTTTTGTACTTTAATGCATAAAACGGCGTCTTGTTAAAAAAATGTGGTTGATCCCTCTTATATAGGAATCGGTATAGAACACGAAAGTGAAACGTGTCTTCACAGAAGTAGTGTAATGTTTATTGCACATTGATATATAATGTCTATTGGTGTTTTGTGGCTAAAGCGCCCTTAGGCGTTGATGCACCCACGCTGACGCCTGGTGGCACGTCTCCTCCATCACGACTACCAACGTCGATGACCATGAGCAACCGTCGTGCATATGGAAGCTGCACTACGCTGCACACGCTAGCACAACGCGAAAGACGAAGCACGTAACTGACACACTAATACAACGCGCAAGACAAAGCACGTAACTGAATCGTCACCGAGTCAAATCAGCGCGTACAGCGCGTCGTAATTGCAGCCTCCGCGATCAACTTCAGAAACATTTTCAGAGCTAATTGCGGAGGCCACGCTCCGCTGTGCTGAGTACGGTGAACGCCACCTAGGTGGCGTTGGTAGTGCTTCTTGATGCCAGCGTCCCTTCGAATGCTGGCATCGAGGCGTCGTAGTGCTGAGACCACCGAAGCGTTCACTGTCGGTGCGCGTTAGTGTCATAATGCAGTACTTCTCTTTTCTGCTCGTAGGCGGCGGCACCGCCCCGAGCAAGAGCGCGGGTACACGGAGGAGTGTTAGATATATGAGGCGCGTCTGTGTAGCTCTCTGCGAATGCGTTTGTGGCGCAATGGGTTAAACGCTCGGCGATCTATCGTCGCGGACCGAGAGGTCGTGGGTTCGATTTCCAAATTTTGCATGTTTGTGGAACTTTTTCTTCTGGTTTCTTTCTTTGTATTATGTTCGTGTACATTGTAAGCTGACGTATTTCCGTGACGGAAATACGTCACCAAGACTTCACTGACGTATTTCCGTGACGGAAATACGTCAGTGAAGTCTTGGTGGACCCCGGCATAAAACACTTTCGTGTTAAAAAGTAAATGGAACGACAGTGCATCTTTACCCTCGAGTTTGATGGGGCATATCTCGAAAATGGTGTCACCCACAGAATTATTTTCAAATGAATATGCCTTAGTCTCACAGGCTAGAATTACCAAATTGCAATGCATGCCTTTAGATAATTAGTTAAAAGAATTGGGGGTTCCAGCCTAGTGCCATTGTGTGCGAGTCTGTCAAAATTCAAATGATAACGTGAAGTCACGAAGGACCGGTACAAGTCGGATGAGATCATTCGTACCAGATTGTTGCAAACATGTTCACACTTATCTGACCACACAAAATGCACTCCTTTCTTCATTAGCATAGTTAAACAATTCGTTCTCGTGGCGTAGTCCGATATAAACGCTCGGAAATGGCCAGCGAGATCGAGGAAAGCACGAAGCGAATGTACGCCGTGTGGCTTCATTACATGGTATATCCTTTGAACTGACTCTTCTCTTTTGTACTCTTTGTTCTGCCATAAAATATTCTTCCAAGAAAGACAACGTTCCTTATATAAAAATCACTTTTTTCGGTCATTTATTTTCCACATTAATTGGCTGAGAGCCTCAAGAACCTGAGTGAAGTGGGCGTCGTGTTCCTTTGTGAGTGAGTATATTATAATGGCGTCTATATAGACATTACAAAAGATGCCTATTAAGTCTTTCAAAGCTCCGTTCATCATTTTCTGAAACCAAGCTCCAGAATTTTTCTACCCAAAAAAAGAGCGTGTTGTATTCCTACCGGGTGTTCAAAATTAAGCTTTACGGAATTTTTCAAAATCGCCTGTGGCGATTTTGGGCGTTCCAGTTATTTTTGTGCTTCAACGTATAAAGCAGCATTTTGGTAGAAATGTAAGTGGAACGGTGCATTTTTACGGCGAGTTTGATGGCGCATATATCCAAACTGGTGTCATTCTGGAAATTCATTCCAAGTAGATACGCCTGACAAGCTCACCCGCTACAATTCGTAAATTGCAATATGTGTCATAGAATAATTAACCAGGAAGTTGATTAGTGATTTTTGTTAATTACTTGGATATGCGTTTCGATTTCTCGTGCTACTAATGTGCGCCTCATCGAATAACCCAGCTCAAGGATACGAATTATGTTATCCAGTTGCCACAGCTGATCTCAAAAATTCTGTAAAGCTTAATTTTGAACACTGTATATTTCAAAGGGTGTCACAAAAGCAGTGAAATGTTTCCTTTCTTCCGTGAGCGGCACTTGCCAATCGCCCTTGCACAAAGCGAGCCTTGAGAATCAAGTACAGCCTCCTGCATCGTTGATGATGTCGTCTACACGAGGCACCCGAAATGGGAACAGTTCAGTTTATTGATTCTCGAAACGATAATCTGTGCAAAGGCGAGACGAGCCACCTTCGTTTGGAATTATTGTGGTTGGAGATACGAAAGGTGGAGTTAATGGTCCGATGATCTTGGCGTCCAACATTTGCTGCAGTTCTTGCTTTAACGAGATCATTCTTTTTTTTTTTTTTTTCGCGTGTCGCACTCTACGGCTTTCATCTCACTGGTGTGGTGTCGCGATGTAAAAATGGCACTTCTATGGCGTTTGCAGGTGAAGAATGGGCTTCGACACAGAGGAGCTCTGGGTAAAACGATCGTACATCTGCGGCGTCGTGAACCATCCTAGGTGTTCCTTGTACGGGTGTTTTCCCTTCGATCGTTATCTCATCGTTCCATGAAAGGTTCATATGGAAACGTTTCATATCTGATCTAGACAGAATAAACATGTACTCAACTTCCTCCATGAGAAGCTCCTCCAGCTCCCACCTTTTCTTGTTAAATTCTAATGTCAGACATGCCCAATTCTGCAGACATCTTACTGCGTCATCGTAACTGTGGACCTTCACGGCACGGCCTAAACGAATGGCACTAATGTCGGCGAGGCACCGATTGATAAAGCTAACCAAAGCTCCGGTGTTTATAAGTGCGCTAACATCTTCATGACATTCTGTGTAGCGCCAAGTACGTTCGTCAAATATACGGTCTCATCTTTGATTAGGTGTGGCTGTGCATCCCCACTTACTCGCTTTTATTGAATCATGGTTGACTTTTCGGACGTGGCGGGCGCTGCTTCTGGGGATCTGTCCTGGTGAAAGGCGGCGTTATGCAGGGGAGTGTCGCTGACTGACTGCCGTGACTCTTGAAAATGAATTCGCGGTAATCTGGTTGACAAAATCACCTTTCAGTGCATCGAACGTCTTCGGAGATCTTTCTTGGATTTGCATTTCTTTACTCGTCCTTGTCCTACCGTGGAGAATCAAAGGTATTATTGAAGATTCTGCTATAAGGCAAATTCGGCAATTTGAGGAAGTCTCCTCTTCTCATAAATGTTATCCAAGAGACTGCCGGAGTGGTGTTTGAATATTTCCCCTGCCCCAATGGTCTACAGCGTCACTCTCAAAGGCGGTCGTAAAACTTGCCCGCCAGGAGCTCCATGGATCGCTAACGTTGTCTCTGATACGCAAGTCTGACTGTTTACGCGCATTTCGATCAAATATGTTCTCATATGCAGCACTTCATCTTCATCGTCCTTCCATTCATTGTGTTGGCATGCGTACTCGTAAAAATGCATCCATGTCAAGGTGGAATCTGTCGCTGAGTCAAAATTTTCTGGTAGCACAAGAACTTCGTCTCCTAGGAATTGTAGTGGTTTATTGGTTCGAAAGTCCCTAATCTGTAGCATAAACATAATCATAAACATAATCTGTAGCATAAACAGAGGTGCTCAGAAAGGCACACATTCGCCACAAGTTGTCTCGGCCTCCAACACAATTGGGATGTCCAAGCAAAAGTCTTAACCAGAGTGCGAAATAGTGACATCGACGCTGCGTGAGACTTAAAGACAACAAATACAGGCAAATTTAGTCTGACGGCAAACCTTCCAACCCCCCCTCCCCCGCAAGCTAACTGGCCTTGGCCACGCGAACTAGCAATCCCAGTTCGATAACTGGGCTAGTCATCTCACAGCCAATTGATAGTATGCGTAACGGTTGTCTACTACACAGCTTTGAGTTTACGAGTCTGCATTTCTAAACGCCGTTCAGGCCTAATACGGTATCAAAGCGAAGAAAGCCGAAGGTTTACAGTGGCGGATATCCGGCGTTTAGAAAGTTATCGCTGTCGCTGCTTGACATTGGGCGTTGGTGCGAAATTCTTTCTTTTGCAGGTACGCGGGATTTCGCGAGCCTCCGGGCACTGAGAACGAGTACCGGTTGTCCGGCACCTTCTGGGTCATCACCACAGCTCAACTATGCTTTGTCATCATCTTCGAGGTGACATTTGCACACTAAATATGTCTATGACCACGCGGTCCTTCTAGGACGTCCAGACCGAACAGTTTCGCCCAAAGTGCGAAGCTGCTAGAGCAATAGCAAAGCTCCACGGCACGATTACGTTTAGTGAGATTCGTTACTAGACAGTTTTATAATAGCGTTTGTCACTTTACGTACGTTAAAATCGAGCACTTCTGTGGGATGTTACGGTGCGCGTCCCTTCAAGACCTTTAGTTTGACGTATGGAAGCGCAAGCACAAGGAAGACGTTATAATACAGGATGCCATCTTGCGCCTCGTGCCAAACATGTCCAAGCCAAGACAATCCATTAGCAACCATACTGTCCTTTCTATGCGGACGCCTTTCGTTGGGCCTACGGACGCCGGAATCGCCGAACAATCTCAAAAAGTAAACCCGCTGTGCGCTGATAACTAAAGTTTCGGATGAGTTTAGAGGAATAGAAAGCTCATTTCAGTATAGTTACTGGCGATCAACGGAAGCGAGAACGTAGCCATTACGAGAATTCACGCTAAAGCGGGAGCCATGCGTGGTGCAATGTTCGACAACGCTATTTTTTAGCGTGCGTAAACATTACGAACGTTAAACTCGAAAAATAATCTAGGTTATCATAGCGCACATAAACCTTCTTTCAGGGGTTTAACGTGCCAGAATCAGTTCTGATTATGAGGCACGCCGTAGTGGAGGGCTCCGGATTAATTTTGACCGCCTGGGGTTCTTTAATGTGCCCTACAACGCAAGCACACGGGCGTTTTTGCATTTCTCCTCCATCAAAATGCGGCCGCCGCGGTTGGGATTCGATCCCACGATCTCGTGCTCAGCAGCGCAACGCCTTAGCTGACTAAGCCACCGCGGCGGGTGTGCGCACAAAAACCACAAAAAAACGATAACGTGCTGAGCATCCACAGAGAGGGCAGGGCTATTTCTTTACGTACGTAATGTGTTTACGTTTGGTTGTAAACGCTATTCTAAAACTATCTGTTAATCGTAACTGCGCAAACTATACAGCTACTCTAAAAGTGCACATACAGTTAATGTTCTGTCTTGCGAAGCAGCAAAAGAGACACGCCGTAAAACTTGCCCGTAAAACTTGTCATAATTTGTAGCATAAACAGAGGTGCTCAGAAACGCACATAGTCGCCACAAGTTGTCTCCGCCTCCAACACACTTGGGATGTCCAAGCAAAAGTCTTAACTAGAGTGGGAAATAGTGACGTCGACGTTTAGTGAGACTTAAAGACAACATATACAGTCAAATTTGGTCTGACTGCAAACCTTCCAAAAGCTCCCTTAACCCCTCCCCCCCCCCCCCCACCGCACCCCCTCTGATGCAAAAAAGGAAAGGCTTTGCCTAAAGTGCGAAGCAGCAAAAGCAATAATTACCGCGTTATAACGCGCAGTGTCTATTTCACAGATAGCTGTCAGCCTATGAGGGTTCCGAAATTGGCCCCAAAGGAATGGAAAGTAGATCAACACAAGCAGATTAGATTAGAAGGAGTCACCAAGTTAGCAAGCTATCAAACATTGACAAAAATATAGGGCTAGCTAGCGGTAACTGGGAGAGGCCTTTCTCTTACAGCAACGTCGTCACTATCCCCACATCCGCATTTTAAGAGAATGGGTTCATGCTGAAAGCATGCTGCGCGGTTTTTAATGCGAAAGCAATTGTATGGCTCATGAAGCGGAAAATCCGGCGGCGTGGCCGGAGATGGTACAGAAAGTCACGTGGTCACAGAGACAGACGGCGCCGGTGGCTGGTCTATATAAAGCGCCGCGATGCCAGTCGGTGTGCTGATTTCGGTGAGTTTTGTCGTGCGCTCCGATGGACGAACGTTCGACTTCGACTTCTCAGTCAATAGCTGTGTCCGGCTCCTTTGAACGACCACGTGAGTACGCGAACGAGGCCGTCGCAATGCTTTCGCATTCATCCGCGTGGGGATACTTAAGTGCCCTTGATTTTTTTTTTTTCTCTACGTTCTCAAACACGCCACTCTTCTTCATTCTTTCACAGCACGTGGTGTTCTTCATCACTGGCGTCGTGGCCGGCATGATTCCTGCCATGCCGAAGTCGGTGGCCCAGCGAATGAAGCGAGAGCAGATCGTCGTGCAGGACCTCATCGCCAAGCTACAAGACACCGACATGGCCGCCGCCACTGCAGCTGCCAATAGGGCACGCTTTATGTCCATATCGCAATAGTAGCGTCTTATATTGCGTGTCACGGAGCAAGCCATTTCACCGACTCCTTTTCTTTTTTTCTTTTTGATCCGTTATCATGTGTCGCAGTGATTAGCCACTAATTCGAGACAATGACCTCGCATGATTATTGTATGAAAACTTTGCTTTCCTTCTTTTCTTTAGAATGTCATCGCGCAAACGTTTCCCTACGAACCTGGTGTGCGTTAAATAGATTGTGTTCTTTGTTAGTCAGTGTACTTCTCATGAGCTGGCAAGATAGCAAGGAATTGTTACATCAAGAAGTTGGCGTGTTTGCCTCTTTCCAGATGCGATATAGCACCGTTTTGTTAGCGCATGAATGCACGTATATGAAGCATTTTTAGTTTCTTGGCTGGCCACACAGTGATCCCGCAGCAGCTTGTCTGTGAAAAGTTCTGTGAAAGCACCTACTATAGCAGTTTCACTAGATGTTAGCGAATGGCTCAGCATTTGTCAGCTGGTGAATGTGCAAGATTATTGCAGAGCCGATAAGTGTCACCTGTCGGAACCTCTGTGGTTCACGCCGGAAGAAGACTGACTGCACAATCGAACTCACTAGACCACAGTCCCACGGTGTTAAACCGCTGCCGCTATCAAGCCACGTGACTGAATGTGCAGCCAAGTGTATGCCGGCACAATTTGTTTTCCTGCTAGCCATCGAAGAACAAAGATGTCGAAAGCTAATCGTGCTTAAATATATATCGTATCTGACGTATTTCCTTGGCAGCCACATTTATTATTCCAAGTGCATCAAAATGGGCTGTCCTATTCCACCGTCCCTGAAGAAACCTTGATGTTGATTTAAGCTTTATAAGTGATACGCCCCACACCGTTTTTATATGCTCCGCGTTTCGAGTCCACCCGCCAATTACGCGTTACTTCTATAAGCATTCCGACCGCGGCCTCGACAGGAGTGGACAGCGTGGTCTCGACAGTGGACTTCATGTGTCGTGTGGTGTGCACAAGCCACGGTGTCAACAACTAACCTGCGAGTGACGCTATTCGCGTTGTGACGCCATTTTCTTACCTTTACGGCATCATTGGTTGCTGCTGTGTTAAGGACTGACTGCTCAGAGCTGGCAGGCTCGCGTTGACACAACCACACACTGAGGCTATTGTGCGACGAGAAGAGTTGCATATAAGGCCGTAAAGGTCGTGCGCATGCTTGCTCGATGTTTGTTGTTCAACGTTTCAGTTGCTTTCAGCTTAACCACACCGACGTGTTTTGCAAGATCTGCATTTGAATCTCTGTGTACATTTCCTATATGCGTGTCGCTGTGTACATTATTTTCTTAATGTCGTTATATAAACGACACAACCCTCTGCGCCTATGAGCATCAAGCATTGTGCGTTTGCAAGAAAATAAAACTGCATTGTTTGTGTAGCATAGTTCAAACTTGGGAGATTGATTGATTGATTGATTGATTGATTGATTGATTGATTGATTGATTCATTCATTCATTCATTCATTCATTCATTCATTCATTCATTCATCATTTTTTGCACTTCGCCACCATCGAAATGCGGCGCCACGACCATGCATTGTACCGCGCTCAGGAGCAGAAAGCCACAGTGACCGAGTCAACGCAGCGGTTTGTTTCGCGAGGGAGTGAACTCGAAAAACTATCGTGTACCATGCTTTCGGTGCGCGTTATTGAACCCCAATTGATCAAAATCCATCTGGAGCTCTCAATAACGCTGTTCCGTAACTAACTGTGCAGTTCCGGAAAGTCCGACAATTTTTCTAAAGAATTTGTCATTTTTCTCCCAGCCAAGCGGTAACCGATCCTATTGCGGAGCCAGTATAATGTAAGGAGAGATTCCTTTTGCTCTGTGGTAATTCATTGGTGGGCGGAGCGCAGCACAGGCCCCCCGCGAAGCGGGAAAAGGAATAGTATTGGAAGAGAGTCGCTGCTTTGTGTCGGCCCTGCAGAGTAGCTACGGTGATATACAATAGTTTACTGTCAATAGTCTAATACAATTTACTCTAGAGCAACTCCGCACAGACGTTTGATAGCAATGACCCTCGCTGTTGACCTGCTCCCCTCATAATGACATTGCACATTGGCGCCACTTGTATCCCCAAACGTTAAAAAAAAAGCATAGCAAAGCAACAACCAGACAGGGCTGTTAAAATACGCACCACACAGGTCAGTGAGCAGTGAAAATTTTATCATTGGGTCCCCATGTAATAGTAGCAGGCTTGTGTGATGTGTTTTGTGTGTCACCGATCTCGGAGGCGTGCGGGTGTTAGACGAGATGGAGAAGGAAAACGGATGGCGACACAGCAAACAGATTTTTTAATAACACGCACACTCAAAACCAAAACTAAAAATCAAGCACACTACGGGAAGAAATACTAATAAAGATACAAACTAATGTACAAAGCCTACTATACAAAACGTTCTACTTGGCGCCTATGCGCGTCCGTGACGGCTAACTCTTCCGAGTCAGGCAACCCTGTCTTATTTCTGCGACGCTACAAATAAGAGTCACCTTGCTGCGTTCGTCGTTGCACGTTTGTCCGAGTCCGAAGCTCGTCGGTCCCTTTTCTCTAGCAGTAGGTGTACTCGTTGATGCTTTTGCCTTGCCGTCGGCGCGTCGTCTCTTTATCGGTAGGGAGCTCGCCGGTGCTTCATCGGTGCTGCGCTCGTCGGCTCGTCCGCAATGGCGGTCGCCGTAGCCTAGGCCCACCTGCCTAGGCCTAGCGTCGGGACGCGTCCCAACTCCTTCAAGAGTGCTGACGTGGCGTCCCGAGGAGGATCAATCGTGCCGGTCTGCCGCAGAAGGGGGAGCCTCTCTGGGGTGCCTGGTCCTGCCGTGAGAAGCTGCAGCTCGTCCAGGAGCCTCGCCCGAACTTGCCGAGGTCGACGGCCACGCCTTGGACGGCCAACGTCACGGACTCGGCCAGACCCCCAAGTCTCCCGTCGCCAGTGCGGTGCTGGCGATGCGACCTTCCTGGCCCGGAACCACGTCGATAATGCTCAGACAACGCCGTTTCTCCTTCGATCACGCCTCGGGTCACGCGCCTCGCGCGCTCGCGCCGTTCAGAACGCTCCGCTCACATCGTCCTTGTCTTCTTTTATGGCGCCGCCGGCGTCTTACTCATGACATGGCTCCCCTTTTTAAGAGTTTTTTCTCAAAAAACTGCTTTCTGTCCGTCTTCTTTCTTGGTGGCGAACTTGACTCTTGTGACTTGGGTGCCTTTCTGTGCGTCGTCTTCGCTTACCACTCATCACCACACTTCACTGCACTATCGCGCACATTTCACTGTTTGCACTGTTCACAACACTCATGAGTTCATTGTTCGCACCACTTCAAATATGTACATTTGTTTTGTACGCGTTATGTTCTCACTGTTTAGTCAATCCATCGCCCTACTCATGTAATCTGCCCCCACGTTCTGTCGTCCCTTAATATACTCTATGTGGAAAGTAAGGCTCCCTCTCATTATATCTGTTATACGTCGGCTTAGCTTTATATTCGCGGGCTCCTCTGTTAAACACTGCATCTCGCTCCGCCCAACTTCTATTTGCTCGGGTAGGTCTGAAAATCCTTCCTCGACCTTGTTTCTCTGCCTGGGGCCTGCCCACTGCTTGTATCGTATCTCGTGTATCCTCCTTGGGCTCGACTCGTCCCGTTCCCAACTTGTGCCCCACAAATTCCCTAGTCCTGTAGCCTATCTCACACTTGGTTGGCTCTATCGTCAACCCTATGTCCTTGTCATCGGCAATCGCCAAACAAACACCAGTCTTCTCCTCGTTTTTCCCCTTAGCCATCGCCTTTTGGCATACGTCACATGCTTTTACATATCGTTTCACGTCACTCTGCACTCCCAGCCAAAAGAACTCTTCTGTTATTTTTTGTAACGTGTCTTTGATTCCCTGGTGACCTGCCGTTACACTATCATGCCCTAACTTCAGTACTTTATTCCTCAGTTTCTTCGGGACCATCAACTGTAATACTTCCCTACCTGAACTAAATATACATCTCCGGTACAATAAATTATTCTTCTTTATAAACTCTGCTACGGTCCGACTATTTTTCCTTTGTACCCGTTCCCCTATCTTCTGTTCACATTTTCTTATCGACTCATCCTTGTTCTGCATTTCTCTAAATTCTGCTACCGTTATATTTAACCCCTTCAAGGCCGTAACCTGCAATGCTGGCAGAGGTTTGGTACCCTTACTGCTTGCTCGTGTTTGCACTGCGGCTGCTACGTCCGTGTCTTGTATCACTCCCTTTTGCGCTTCTGAGCATTCCTTCTCTACCACGTCTTTCTCAGTCTTCTTCCAACTTGGGTCGGGGTCATCTGCTTTCCTCGCTCCCGGTACATTTCCCACAATCAAATCATAGAGGGGATCATCTACACATCTAGCTGTGACTAGTCCTGTATAGAAGGGTGTCGATATTTGGATCTGTGCCTCTGGCAGATACTTGACTGACTTGTCTACCAAGATCACTGGTTTAAAGTATCCGGTCATGCTTTTATGCGGCACTAAACTTTTCCTCACTATAATGGTATTTGCTCCTGTGTCTCTCAACACTGTAACTTGGTGCCCTTCTACCTCGCCTTCCACTAAAGGCATGTTCTGTCCTCCCTGTCCATCCTCTCTTGTGCTCATAATGCATGCAGTCTGATCCATGTAACTAGTCCTGCATTCATCTGCTCTGTGACCTTTCTTTTGGCACAACTGACAAACTACCGGTGCTTCGTGACGATTACCTCTCACCCGACAGTTCATCGCTACATGACCCAACCGATTACATAGGAAACACCTCTGCGGTCCCCTTGGTCTGTTCATTTGTCCTTGATTCTTCACCTCTTCTACCGCTGCTGCGTGCGTATCTTTATCACTCTTTCCCAAATTCTTCAACCCTTGTGCTTCTACAAACTGTTCGGCTTGTTCGGCCATCTGCTTTACTGTTTGCAACTTTCTTTCTTTGAGAAATATTGCCAGACTGTTACTGCACCTGGCCAGAAATTGTTCACCTACGACTTTGTCACGAACTGCTTCATACGTTTTGTCAGTCTCTGAAAGCTCTATCCACCTTTCAAAGTAGTTAGTTAGTCGGCACGCAAACTGTTTGCCTGTCTCCGAGTCTTCTGGCTTGCATGAGCGAAACTTCTCTCGAAACCCTTCTGCCGTCAACCTGAATCTCTGTAATAAAGTATTTTTCACCTTGTCGTAGTCTAGTGATTCTTCAGCTGACATACGCCCATATATGCTCAACGCTTCACCCACCAAACATAGGCTTAAGGCGTTAGCCCACTCGCTCTTCTCCCAGCCTTGCCCGATGGCTATTCTCTCGAACCGATGCAAATATGCATCCAAGTCGTCTCTTCGCTCGTCAAAAGGAGCCATTAATTTTCTAGGGCAAATTCGCTTTGGTCTGGAAGCAGCTGAGTCGGATGACGCCGATCCGGGTGAACTTGTGCCTTCGCGAGAACCCGCGCCCATCTCCGCTAGTCTTATCTTGAGTTCTAGAATTTCCTTTTCGCTTTTGTGCTGTTGTTCACGCTCTACGCGTGCTCGTTCATGCTCCTTCTCTTTCTCTTGTCGAGTGTACTCGAAGAATGTCATCGCCTCATCCTTAGACATATTCAAATCCTTTGCTATTGCCGCCAAACGCTCCCACTCCATCTTTGCTACTGCCGAGTATCGGTGACTGGGCTAAGATAGAATCCGGGAACGGATCCTGGCAGGCTCGCCAATTGTGATGTGTTTTGTGTGTCACCGATCTCGGAGGCGTGCGGGTGTTAGACGAGATGGAGAAGGAAAACGGATGGCGACACAGCAAACAGATTTTTTAATAACACGCACACTCAAAACCAAAACTAAAAATCAAGCACACTACGGGAAGAAATACTAATAAAGATACAAACTAATGTACAAAGCCTACTATACAAAACGTTCTACTTGGCGCCTATGCGCGTCCGTGGCGGCTAACTCTTCCGAGTCAGGCAACCCTGTCTTATTTCTGCGACGCTACAAATAAGAGTCACCTTGCTGCGTTCGTCGTTGCACGTTTGTCCGAGTCCGAAGCTCGTCGGTCCCTTTTCTCTAGCAGTAGGTGTACTCGTTGATGCTTTTGCCTTGCCGTCGGCGCGTCGTCTCTTTATCGGTAGGGAGCTCGCCGGTGCTTCATCGGTGCTGCGCTCGTCGGCTCGTCCGCAATGGCGGTCGCCGTAGCCTAGGCCCACCTGCCTAGGCCTAGCGTCGGGACGCGTCCCAACTCCTTCCATAGTGCTGACGTGGCGTCCCGAGGAGGATCAATCGTGCCGGTCTGCCGCAGAAGGGGGAGCCTCTCTGGGGTGCCTGGTCCTGCCGTGAGAAGCTGCAGCTCGTCCAGGAGCCTCGCCCGAACTTGCCGAGGTCGACGGCCACGCCTTGGACGGCCAACGTCACGGACTCGGCCAGACCCCCAAGTCTCCCGTCGCCAGTGCGGTGCTGGCGATGCGACCTTCCTGGCCCGGAACCACGTCGATAATGCTCAGACAACGCCGTTTCTCCTTCGATCACGCCTCGGGTCACGCGCCTCGCGCGCTCGCGCCGTTCAGAACGCTCCGCTCACATCGTCCTTGTCTTCTTTTATGGCGCCGCCGGCGTCTTACTCATGACACTCACACTTGGTTGGCTCTATCGTCAACCCTATGTCCTTGTCATCGGCAATCGCCAAACAAACACCAGTCTTCTCCTCGTTTTTCCCCTTAGCCATCGCCTTTTGGCATACGTCACATGCTTTTACATTTATCATTGGGTCCCCATGTAATAGTAGCAGGCTTGTCATAAGGTTATGACACGCTTCGTAATGAAACGACGTACACGGATACATGGTAATCGTGAACCTGTTTCGAAACCACCACAAGGAGGCCTCGCTTAGAGGTGTGAAATTTCCTTTCTTCTGCACCTCTCCTATGCGGCCTCCTCAGGAGAGAGCCTTCCATTTGCGCAAGAGCCCATTTTCAAAATTCTTTTGCAGATGTTCTGTAAAAGACCTTGTAGGTGCACTGTCATAGAATGTCAGAGTTGTGAATACTACCACGCTCTTCAAGCGTATACAAAAGGACGACACACAGCAAATATTGGGTTTGTGGAGCAGTTTTAAGATACTAGCTTCTATTTGATAACAAATTGGTTTCACCAAATATGTTTTCATATTCGTATTAGATTCGAGAATTAATCATTCGATATTGTCAAATGTAAGAGACTACATCGTTTATTAGACTCCAGAGAAAGAAATATCGATATAAACGGTGACTGATAAATGATTCTGCTGCTGCGGGTTCTTGCTCACAGGCACCAGTTCTTGGACAATTGCATGAAGCAGTTAACTTGAATCTTCAGTTTAGTAATTTCCCCTCATTCAACAACACTACATTGCCTATTCTGTTCATCATCATCAGCCTAAATTTATGTCCACTGCAGGATGAAGGCCTCTCCCTGCGATCTCCCATTACCCCTGTCTTGCGCTAGCTGATCCCTACTTGCACCTGCAAAGTTCCTAACTTCATCACCCCACCTAGTTTTCTGCCATCCTCGACTGCGCCTCCCTTCTCTTGGAATGGTCCACCGGTTATTCAGCCTAGAGCACTGCACGGGCCCGGGCCCGGGCCCGGGCCGACCCGAAAGCCTGGGCACGGCCCGGCCCGCGGGCTGGGCCGGGCCGTCCGAAGCGTTTGTCGGCGGGCCCGGGCTTGAAGCCCGGGCCGGGCCCGGGCTTGAGGCCGCGGGCCCGTGCTGGACTCGGGCTTGAAGTCACGGGCCCGGGCCAGACTCGGGCCCACTCATTGAAGTGCCTAAGTAGGCCTCGGAGCACACGCGACCGTTATGCATTGCGTGGTTCAGTGCATTCTGTGCCAAGCTGAAGCGACACGTGCAAGATGACTGTCATCATCATCATCATCAGCCTATATCTATGTCCACTGCAGGACGAAGGCCTCTCCCTGCGATCTCCAATTACCCCTGTCTTGCGCTAGCTGATTCCAATTTGCGCCTGCGAATATCCTAACTCCATCACCCCACCTAGTTTCTGCCGTCCTCGACTGCGCTTCCCTTCTCTTGGTATCCATTCTGTAACTCTAATGGTCCATCGATTATCCATCCTACGCATTACATGGCCTGCCCAGCTCCATTTTTCCCGCTTAATGTCAACTAGAATATCGGTTATCCCCGTTTGTTCTCTGATCCACACCGCTCTCTTTACTGTATATCTTATCAGATAACTGTATATCTTATCAAAGAAAATAGTAAAACAAAAGAAGTTCTCATTTTTAACAGCAGAGCTGCTTCAGCCGGGCATAATGTGTCTGCTGAATCCAAAAATGTGGGCCGATCCTGGCAGCAGTGCAGAAAGGGTCCACGCGCAATGGCACATACACCTGTGAACTAGCGAAGCTGAGCCTGGCTAAGCCTAGCGAAGAATGGTGGGGACTACTTAAACTTAGTCACCGATAGACAATTTATAGCCAATCAATAGCTAGTCAATAATCGATCAATAATCAATAAATTCCCGAAAATGCTGGGGATGATTTGGTAGTGCTTAGCCGAGCCCAAATACGTGGCCAATACCTTACGATAGCCAATCGATAGCCAATCAATAGCTAATCGGTCAATAATCAATAAATTCGAATAACTTGGTAGTTAACCTAGCTCAAATACGTGGCCAATATCTTGCGATAGACAATCGATAGCCAATCAATACCTAATCGATAATCAATCAATAATAAATAAATTCCGGGAAAAGCTGGGGATGACTTGGTAGTGCTTAGCCTAGCCCAAAAGCCAGGACTAGCTAGGTGCCCATCAGCTCCGCTGTCACTTAAGCATTGCACCTCCAGTGCAAGCTACTCTAATTTTTTTTTCTTTTCCGCAAAAACGAACATTGTTTCCGCGTAAGGAAAACTAAATTATACAAAGAACCACTCCTCAAACCATGTCCATGTTACCGCTTTTGCGATTGCACTATTACCAGTGTCTATAATATTGCATTATTTTAGCGCTAAGGCCAGTTACTTTTGTGCTTCAATGCATAAAACAGCGTTTTCCTCAAAAAGTTAACCGGAACGCCCATGCATTTCGTCGGACACTATTTAATATCCCGAAACTGGTTCAGTCCTGAGAATTCGTTCCAAGTGGATACGCCTTGCGAACTCTGTGGCTATAATTCGTAGATTGAAAGATTTGCCGTAAAATAATTAATTAAAAAGGTAATTAGCGTAATTATGTTAAATATTCAATTAGGCATTCTGACCATCCAGTAGGCCATCCATATCAGAATTAGCTTGGAACTACACAAAACAATTAGCCTCCTTAGAGCTTCGTCGCATTAATGCGAACACAAGAAATCCTGAGATATGGTCAATTTCATACTTCAGAACACTCTATAAGCATCAGTCGTTAATACATAACCTACCATTCACTTTGAACAAATACAGAAATGTCGATAATTTCAGTAAGAAAGAACTCAACTCATACTTTGGTCGCTTGTAATGTATCTGATGTGATTATTATTCTGCGTTTGTGTATGGTTCTGAGTATATAATGTACATCCTGTTTCGTTTTCTTAGCAAATGTTAATCTTGTAAAATTCAGTCTCATGCTATGTTGTATAGCTGGTGTTGCGTTGTTTTGTATAGCTAGTATTGCTATTGTAGTGTTGTTTAAAATGAATTCTGTTAAAACTTTTTCCAATTCGGTTAACTCGCCGTGACGGAAATATTCTTTGTCTTTCCGTTCATAGCTATTTCGTCTATGAGGAATTCCAGCGATAGCTGGAAATATATGTGAATTATTGTGCATGTGCGCATACTGTTTTATGTACTATTGCCTTGCCTGGTCTTTTGGGTCACGTCAAGCTACATATGTAGCTTTTAGTCCAAAATGGCCGTCCAGCATGTAAACTGGAGATAAATTGATTTGGTTTGATTGATTTCGTCGGACACTTTGAAAATTATTATCTCGAAACTGGTTTAGTCCTGAGAATTCGTTCCAAGTGGTAACGCCTTGCGAACTCGGCGACTATAATTCGTAGATTGAAATATGTGCCATAAAATAATTAAAAAGGTAATTAGCATAATTATGTTAATTCTTAAATTAGGCGTTTTGATTTCTCGGGGAAGTAATGGCCGCCTCATTGAGTAGTTTAGATCAAGGATTATAATTGTGCTATCTGCCACAGGCAATCCTTAAACATTTGGTTCAGCTAAAATGAAACACCCTGTATATTTGCATGCTAAATGTCATCATAGAACCATATCGTACAAATCAAGGTAAGTGCATGCGCACCAGCGGAAAGATAGCAGCACAGCTAGGAAATGGCCCAATTACTGATGTTCCCGTGGAAGAAACAGATTTCGGGTTTTTATTGGATATATACTGCAGCTGAATAAACCCCGAGAAGGTGAGGCTGACAGAAACGGTACAATCTGTAAGTAAAAAAATCATTTTTTTTTTTCTTACAGGCCGGTCCTGGACATGCACACGCGGGCCCTATAGCTACAATCGTGCTGCCTCCACCACACCATCGACCAGCGGTCGTCCACCTCTCACTCAATGGAGCGACTAAACGACAGACACCAGCTGCAGCACTGCACACATACAAAGTGTGCAGGCCCAGGCACTCCGGATTTGTCTAGGTCTTCCTCGAAGTGCGTCAACGGCGGCAACTATTGCAATCGCCAGAGACCACCTCATCAAGACCCACATCGCAGTTGAAGCAATACGAATGCACGTAAGGCACCTTGCACGGACTCCTTGCCACCATCTAGCCTCTCTACCTGCGGAGAGACCACACGCCTCGTTCTGCCGAATGGTATCCGCACATCGTGAGGCTATGCCATCTTGCTTCACACCTGCCGCGAGACCTTCCACTCCTCCTTGGTGCCTCATTCAGCCAACGATCATCCTGACAGTACCTGGCGTCCGGAAAAAAGCAGGTATGTCATCGCCAGCTCTTAAACAGCTTACCTTACTCCTATTATATGAAAAGTACCGGAATTACACCCACATATACACCGACGGTTCCGTCTTGCAGAACAGCTCTACCGCCGCTGTCGTTATTCCAGAAAAAGCCACCACTATCAAGATGAAAACATCTCACTTGGCAACGTCGACGGCAGCAGAACTGGCAGCGCTTCGAGTCGCACTACATTTTATTAATGATGAACCAGCACACAAATGGTCCGTTTTCTGCGACTCGAAGACGGCACTGCAGAGTTTACTGTCAGCCTTACGGCGCGGTCCACAGGAACAACTGGTTTTCGAAATCACAGAGGCCATACACCACCTGACTGAGAAAGGACACGAAATAATCTTTCAGTGGCTGCCAAGTCACTGTAGAATTATTGGCAATGAACGTGCCGATCAAGCTGCTCGTTCAGCTCATGAACAAGACAACCGCCTATCGATCCCGCTGTCTAGGACAGATGCTGCAAGGATGCTCCGCCTGCTTGCACGCCAATGCACTTCATCAGACTGGAATAAACCACATTTTATGCACGCCCGATTATACACCTTGGATCCAACCTTAAGCCTTCGACTTCCAACAAGACTTCCCCGAAGAGATGCGACCCTTCTGTGTAGGCTATGGTTGGGCGTCGCGTTCACCAATGCCTACGCGTTCCGCATAGGGATGGCCGACAGTGCAGCATGTGACAATTGTGGAGACGCGGAAACGATTCGTCATGTTCTTTGTCAGTGCCCACAATACAGTGTGCAGAGACAATCGCTCTCCGTCGTGCTGAACCAGTTGGATGACCAGCCGTTATCGGAAGAAACAATTCTGCAACATCGACGCGACTCAACATCGCATCAGAAGGCCGTGCAAGCGCTCCTGCGGTTCCTGAAGTCCACTGGCCTGTGTGAACGACTGTGATTGGAACGCCTCCTTTGTTACCAATGCCTGTGTTTTTTTTTTCTGTTTTTTTTTCGCTCTCTCTCTCTCTCTCTTTGCACTCTCTCCAACCCCTTTATCCCCCACCCCAGTGTAGGGTAGCAAACCGGAAACTGACTTCTGGTTAACCTCCCTGCCTTTCCTCTCTCGCTTGCTCTCTGCTCTCTCTCTGTGCTTGCCCAGCGCTGGCACAGGACCGCTCAAAAGTCACCACTGCCTACAGACAACATGGTCTACCTGCTGCGACAACCAACTACTTCCTGTTCCCGTCGCCTCCCCACCTCCGAGCTCTCCATAGTCTCTTGGAGTTTGTGGAGTCGAACGAGATCACTGCCCATCACTAAGCGCTCGGCCCCAGCAGGCCATCGCCTTCATCACCGGCCTCCTCCATGATCGGATGAGGCTACTGCTGCTTCTCCTTCTCTTCCCTTCCTCACGTCTTCATCTCCTACTTCCCCTTCCCCTGACGCTGCGCCATGCTCCCTATTGGGCAGCAGAAATAGGCGTCATTTTCATTAATAAATCACTACTACTGTCGGCATTGGAACGCGGTGTCGGTGTTGCAAGCTGCGCTATGCAACGCGCAGAGAAAAGAAATTATCAGCATCATGAGTGATAAGATGAAAAGTTCGCGCGCACTTCCGGAAGATGCTGGGCTACGATCGCCCAGCTTCGCTGTTTCAAGCGTTGCGCGGCCGAGTGCAAGGTTAAGCTTTTATTTGTCTTGCGCTGTTAGCTTGGTTTAGCGGCTGTGCGTAAGAGACTTTATAACAAGTTTTGTTGTCAGGTATGCTGCACTTATTTTTTTCCCCTTTCTTATCGTTTTTTTTTTTCTTTTCTTTCTTTTTTTTTTTTTTTGGGGTAGCCATCGAATTGACACGACAGAACGTGCGATTAAGGCGTCGCTAATGCGCACCTTTGACCCATGCCGACCGCGCTTACTGTAATCTTGCTTAGCGGGTGCGCTGATTAAACCCACTCCGTGCACGTTGTACATGTCTTCCACACTCAGCCAAGTTTCTTGATAACTTTTCAGGCCTGCATTTCCCGTGACTTGACTTCCCGCACATCATGCTGCGCCAGCCGACCTTCTTCTGCTTCACCTCCCTTCGTGCATGAACGATGTACAGACATCAGAGCACAGATAACCTGATATGCGGACGCGGATTCTTGTTTTTTTATTGCGTTAAATATATCGTTTGAGCGCTGCCAGCTTTGGCTCTTAACGCTGCCGTTTTCGATCTGCATCAACCAAATTTATCGGTACCATACTGTCCATTTCGGTGCGCGAAAATGGATGTACGGGCGCTTTCGGTGTTTCATGACCACGTTAATTTGACGTCACTGTGCACAAAGCGAATTCTTCGACGTAGCCGAGAGGCTCGAGATAGCCGGCGTCCACGAATGGAAAGTAATAAAATTTATTAAATTCTATGATTTTTCCCTGCCAGAACCACGATTCGACTATGAGGCACGCCGTATAATGAAGGACTGCACATTAATTCGGCCACATGGGGTTCTTTAACGTGACATGTAGCTAAATCTAAGTACGCGGGCGCGCAATGCGGCCATCGCGGCCGGGAATCGAGCCCGCGACATAACGCTCTGCAGCCGAACGCCACAGCCACTTAGTCATCGTGGCGGGCGGAAGTAAAAAAAAAAAAACAGAAAAAAAAGATTAAAAAAATAAGAACTGTGAAACTGAGACCATAGCATTCTTTACTTAAACCAACAGACACCTCACTGACATTCTGCAAAACACAGCTGGCTGCAGTATTTCTAGTTTTTCTACTGGCAACACCGCAACGCAGGATTCATGTGCGACTGTATTCCACGGATGCTGCTCGAACAGTGTTTGTTGTCGCCGTTGTTATGCGGTGACACTAAGTGTGCAGAATGCCTTCAATACGCAGTCCTCAAAGTCTGCATGATCGATTCTACACGGGAGCGACGCCGAAAACCTACGAACTCGGTGTACGCGGAGGTGAAGTCTAAAAGATGGTGACGTGAGTGGCAATCTACAGAAAGCTCGCACCTGATTTTTGTGTGAAAGTATGCCGTCTTCGTCGCCGTTACGCTTTTAATGCAACGGTCAAGTTTTCAAGTGCCGCACTTTACCCGCCACGAACACGTATATAGTTAAATGCGGACCTGGCGGAAGTATCTGACTCGGGAAAGAATCTTACCGTGGTGTACGATGTAGGCACGCAAATTCTTCCGAGGATCGGCGTCGGTCCAGTTGTCTCTGTTGATATCATGGAGGAAGGAAACAAAACAGGAGAGGCCCTGACGTCACTTTTTTGAAGCCGGAAGTGCAGCCATGTTGGTGTGCCAACTCTCTTTGCGCCTCCAATCAGGGGTTCTGCAGCTCGCCGGAGCAGATGGGCGCGAACTTTGAACTTGCATTGTTACGAGCGGCCGGAAGTGTGTGCTGCTGACGCGCGTCAAAACAAAGCTTACGACACTTCTGTAGCAGGTTTAGTGAAGCAGAAGCGCTCCCGTGTTTTTCCGTGGCACGTTGAAGAAGACGACGAAGACGCGCGCCGTGATTGCTTGAGTGTATCTATTGCTGGCCGACACTCACACTCACAGACCCAAAACACAACTTTCAAGCTTACACACCAAACCCCAAAGTCAGCTTTTCTCGCGAACAAAAGGTGCTGCGGGAAAGACACCGGCGGAAAAATCTTATCTCACTTTTCAGAGACCGAGAGCAGCACCGAAGCTTCAGGAGCGCGGTTGTCATGGCAACGTTGACATTTGGGGTACCCATCCCAGTGCTCCTTTGCGAAAAACAGCACGTGACTTCCGCCACACCTTCTCCAATACGCTCGTGCTGGCCAGGGCCTCTCCTGGGGTTTCCTTCCTCCATGGTTGATATCAACTTCCGGAGGTGAAAGTTTCGCACCTTTCTTCGCCGTTAGATAATGACAAAAAAAAAAAAAAAAAAACAGTACGACACGCATTTACGCGTAGCAAGTTCGACCTTGTGTAGCACACATTCACGACACGTCAGAGGAAATTGACTATGGTATGCGTGCATAGGCGGAAAGTTTGCATTTTTCCGGGGGGGGGGGGGGGGGGGGGGCGATTCGCTTTCCGAAACCTGCACATATATATATATATATATATATATATATATATATATATATATATATATATATATATATATATATACCCTCTGCTAGCAATTTTCTATTTCTAGCTTTATGGCGAAAGCAATTATATCGACACCGCGGGCAAATTGTCGCGGTTGTCGTCACCGTGATGTTCCGCATTAAATCCAAAAGCCATATACATGAGCGACCCATACCCTGTGGGTGCGGGAAAAAGCACGTAACAGTGAGCCGAAAAGGATGGCGGCTTGACGGGCATTATTTTCCACGCGCTCAATATTCGGGTTAGTTAATTATAGGTCACGTAATGAAATGCGAATTGGAAGGAGAAAACGCGTCTTCTCCTCTAACCCTGCCGTAACTGTGAATGACTGTGCGCAGCTGACGCTTATGGGGCCCGCGTGCCATATCCAATTGTTGGCAATCAATGGTGGGTGCAATGATAAAGGGCGACGAGGGATGGCTGCTACTTCATGCGCGCTGTCTTCTTTGCCGGGCTGTCTTTCCGCGCCCCTAGTGTTGCAGAGTTAAAAAACAGAGGTCATCGCAGATCACTCACAGAGGCCGTCAGTAGTGAACATAAAAATAGGCAGATAATGATGATGAATCTAATTTTCAGAGTTGCGGTGAATCGCGCGGCTGTACGAACGTTCGCCTCCGCTGCCGGCGTTCTTCACAATGCTTGCGTTGGGAAAGCGAGTGCTCGGGGTCATCCAGTGAGGTATTTACAGGTTTACATGGTCCGTGCTTACTATGTCCACTATGCTTACTATTTTGATTTTAGGTGAATGTTTACTGCAATTTATATGGCCACTATAACTAACGTATAGACTCGTGTAAGGACCACACTTTTCTGTCGCGATTTTGACGAGCCTTTCATGGGACCGGGCAATTTGACCTCCTTTTTCCAACTACGAGTATGAAATCCGCCGTAAACCTCCGCGATCACCTCCTCTCGACATCCAGTAGCGACGCGCGAAAGTATGCTGCGCGCGACAATTTGCTGTTGAGCCCGATCAGAATCAGCGCACGGAACGCGATTGCTTCTCGGTCGTATATATATATATATATATATATATATATTGGCTGTCAAGTTATGGGTGCGGCCCTTACACGGGTGTGATACACGGTTTCACACGGTAAGAATCTCCCTTCGTGTAATTGTCTTCTACTTCGCTATCACTAATACTGCTTCGCCTTCCCGGCCAAACTACACTCTTATTTATTTAGTACTTTGAGTCCCAGTATAAGCGCTGCTGCGCATGACTTCTAGACTTCTATTTATTCTGATTTTGAGTGAATCCGGCTTGGCATCATTTCGGTCACTGAGTGAATTCTATATACAAGGTGTTTCAGCGAACAGTTTCCAAAAATGTTAAACGTGGTCTGAGGCAGATAGTACAATTCTAGTTCATGAGCTCGTCTACTCGAAGAGGCGGGCGTTACTGGCACAAAAATTGAAATGCATAATCGACTAATTGACAAAATTAACCAATTAAGTTTTAGCTAATTACCTTATGGCCCATGTTGCAATTTACAAATTCTAGGCGTGGACTGCGGATCCACTTTGAACTAAATCTCAGGCTGACACCAGTATGGTATGGTATGATAAAACTCCCTCGGAACGCGCGTCGGCACGTCGGCACGTGGCAGTAGGCTGCGGATCTCCGCCCCCCCCCCCCCCCCCCCCCCGCAAAATTCCGGGAGGGGGGGGGGGGGGGGGGGGCTCACGCCCCAGAGCCCCCCCGTAGTCGGCGCCTATGTATGCGTGGTTTCCACCGCACTTTTCGGTCCATGCGAATTGTATACCGTCTACTTCGATATCGATCGTTTTTTCCTTTTTCTTTTTTTCGTGTTTTCTTTTTTTTCCCTGCTCAATGTCACCGCAAGAATATCGTACCATAGAGCGACATACAAGGATCCGTATGTTACTCTATGATCGTAATGGCGGCGTGATGCCTTATGGCATATATCTGATACAGAGAGAAAGAATAATAGATGAAAGGCGGAGAGGTTGGCCAGAGTATCACGATCCAATTGGCTGCTCTGCACTGGGGAAAGAGTAGAAAGAAATCTGTCCGCACAAACACGTTGAAGGCGCCGGACCACAAGTGCAGTTTATTTATTTATTTATTTATTTATTTATTTATTTATTTATTTATTTATTTATTTATTTATTTATTAAGGTGCACGAAAGCCTTAGATGGCTCATGGGTATTCACTTCACTTTTTAAGGTTTAAGGTTAAGAAGTGTTACAGAAAGGTGGTTCAAGCATAGTTTAATTTTACCGCCAAAGACGCGTGATAGGTGCGCAGTGTTCATCCTTTCAGCATAGCTTTCAGCGCCGGAAGCAAAGAGCACTCGGGTCATAAGCATGGCGATGGGACGCCGGCTTTGCGACGTTTGTTCCTGCATTATCTCCTCTCAGTTGAAAAAAAAAATAATAATAATAACAGTTTCCCGAGAAAAAAAAAGAATACACTCCCCGTCGGGGAATCGAACCCCGGTCTCCCGCGTGACAGGCGGGGATACTGGCCACTATACTAACGAGGACGAGTGCAAAGTGGTGAAATAACGCTTTATAAGTGTTTTGCTTCAGAATGTTGCCGGTGTTTATGTCATTCCGCCGTTACTTTGAACATTAGTTCGCGTTCACTTCGTTTAATTTTTTCCTCTTGCACGATTTACGCCGTTATGTACAGCCAATGCCTCCTTTGGTACAGCTTATATTGAAATCGCTCCACGTAACTGGCATAGCCGGTGATCGAGTTTCAGAACGGTCCAAATATAACCACCGATCACGACGAGTGCGGGCTAGCGCCTCAGCGTAGGTGTTCTGCCGTTCATGTCAGATGTCAGTGAGTGCTTTACCGCATACATTCCTACTCTATGCTTTATTGGTCACAAGATGTGACCAAAGAACTTGCAGAACACCTACATGTCACGCTTAAAACGGGTCTTATCACGCAAGTGGCCACTCGCCGCGAAGTGCCCACCGAATGGCGATCTGCGATAGCTTGTGGTCTATGCTTGCGGTGGAATCGATTTTTAGGTACTCATCGGAAATGTCATACTATATGACGTCCCGTTTCTTTTTCCTTTCTGGAGTTCTTGTTTCTATCTTTCTCTAGGTGCGACAGTTAACGTCGTGACATCATATGCAGCAATTATAAGCAATTGTAAGAAAATGAACTGGTCAGCTCCAAGGCATGCCTAAAAGATGCAGTACGCGTCTGTGCTGCGTGGAAGGTTGCGGCTAACCTGTTGTATAAGTGGGAATATTCTGGAAATTTCTGAAGGGCCATATGTTGGTCTAGTGAATCACTGCCGCATACCATATATAAATGGAACCCTCGCAAGTTGCTAAGAATTGTGTAACAGCCTCAGCGCATGCACTCTGAATGTGGTTTCCAAGCTGCAGGCTCCATCACACAACGCAAACCCATAACACATTGAATGAGAGGAAAAACATGCAAGTTATGGCTTGGCACGCTTATGGTAGTAAAACGAGCTAAAACGCGTCAGGACGCGATGTACCAGGAGGCATTTGGCTCTTACCAAGCACTTTCCAACTTCGTAAAACTTTGTCAAAGTACCGCGAGTGAATAGTTTTGTGTAGTCAGCAGTGCGCCATTATCTGGATTGTCTGGAACATGTATGACATGCATGAAGTAATTTCGGATGCCCAGGTGTTGGCATGCTTTTATTGTTACCACTCGCCATCAGAGAAGCCAGCATCTCATTCACGAGGCACGAGGTCGCGGGATCGAATCCCGGCCACGGCGGCCGCATTTCGATGGGGGCGAAATGCGAAAACACCCGTGTACTTAGATTTAGGTGCACGTTAAAGAACCCCAGGTGGTCAAAATTTCCGGAGTCCCCCACTACGGCGTGCCTCATAATCAGAACTGGATTTGGCACGTAAAACCCCATAATTTAATTTTTTAATCTCATTCACGACATACATCAGAAAAGCAGATTTTGTTTTGTTCTTCAAATTTTTACACAACAAATTTGTAGCCAAGGGCAAGTGAACAAAGAAATATCCATTTTCAGTTAACTGCGCGAATAGATGCTGAAGATGCATGCAACAGGCGACATTCAGTCGGTGTCATATGTTGACAAAAAAATTACGTGGTCAAACAGTACGGTGGTTGCGTGGTTCCCATAGTGGACGGTTGTGGATTAATTTCGACCATCTGGACCCACTGAATGTCGCCATGGAAGCTGGCAATCGAACCCACTACTTCGTGCTCAGGAGTCAGATTGCTCGAGACGTAACAACATTTTTAATGATTTGTTACTTGCCTGTAACATAAAGGGTGTATACGCACTCCTTATGTAATACCTCTATTGCTCTTTTAACCAGTCAATTTGATCAAAAGTTTTTCAATGCGCTGTTAAACATTTCCATAATTCTTCTATTAGCAATGTCATGCACCATATGAAATGATGACTGAACTTCAACTATTTGTCAGATTTGGCCATTTTTTGCAGATTTGCGATTTTCGAAAAATAAAACTTCAACTGGCGGTATCATCGGAGTTGGCCTCCAGTGCTCCTAGCACTTCAATAAAACGATGCAAAATTTGCGCTTTGGTCCACTTGGCAACATAACTTTTTAATGACAGCAGCAGTGCAGGCGCAGAAACTTCTCTTGGGTTGTCTAATCCGCCGATCAAATATCTAGGCTGTTTTAACGATGTCTCAAATGACGGTAGATGCTCATGAGTTCATGTTATTTTGATAATTGTGTTCGACTAATATCAAGTGCAACTTTATTTTTTCCACCGTGGATTGCTTTTATCCACCAGCATTTCGACAGCATATGTACAAATAGTTACGGGCAATCCTTCCAGTTGCGTGGGGTAGTCACTCACACAAGAGCATGCAGTCGATTTCAGACCGACCTTCGACTGAAGCTTGACTAGCAGTCTAATGTCTTACATTATGAGCACTGGCTGTGCAAGTGCAAAAACTTCCTGTACAGTTATAACTTACCCGTTTTCATATTTGCATCGCTATTCACATTCGCATCGCTACTGCCAGTGCTTAAAGTCAGGGGGGGACCCCCCTCCCTTTTCATTTTTCAAGGAGGAGCCTATTCGACAAGCGCTGGAGGCGATTTTATTGCCAGTAGTGACTTGTGCGGGGCAATTGTAACTCTCCAATTTTTCGCTGAATAATTTAACCGCAATTAATCGCTTGATGTGGTATGGGCAAAAACAGGAAAGCAGGTATTGCCGTACTGCTGCACGCATTTCCCCGAGGCACTGCATATGACGGTCACCACCCTTGTTCGACTAAGATCCATGACACAGAATACTGATTCATGAGCCACCTGAGCATGAAGCTACCTGCTCGTGAATTAGTGAAGGTTCACCTTGGTGTTTTTAGGTTACCAGCTATATTCATTTGTTTAGTTATATGCATTATGAGTGCTGTGTTATGCCAAAGACGCACGCATTTGTACACTTTTGTAGGCAAGTAGGTGTGAAACCATAAAATATATTGTTGTAATGCCCGAGGTTGTCAACGAAGCAAGGCAACTAATGTTCTGTGTTGCAGCTAGACTGATTTACTTCGAGTTCATATATCTTAAACCCTTTATCTCCGCAGTTATTTTTGAAAAAAAAAAAAAACGTTTCCAACATGCCAATTTTTTTTAAGTGCTTGATTGAATTGGCACATAAAATGAGTGGCCAAAACACACTCAGAATAATATATTTATTTGAAGAACATCCATAACATTTTTCTCAATTCTAGAGAAGGCTGTCTTCACAACACTGGTTGAAGTTGGCTTTTTCAGCGCCAATAAAGTAATCAAAAAGTGAAAGTACGTGTGTGTGTGTGTGTGTGTGTGTGTGTGTGAGAGAGAGAGAGAGAGCGCTTGCTATACTGGTCACCATCCCATGAAGGCCCCCCTCCATTGAAGGGAGACTAAGCCGTGGCTACTGCTTTCCCCGAAAACATGGGCTGCAATATGGTTAGTATCGATGCCAACAAATCTTCACAGTAATTTGTTTGCCTGTTCTGACTCACAAAAGTTGCGAATAGGAGCTAGGTGCATAGTTTGTATACTTGTTTTTTTTTTTTTTTCACTACTTACTACTAAAAATAACAAACTACTTTCATTCGTATTCCTTTGAAGTTTCACATAAGAAGTCTCAGAAACTGTGTGAGCAATTATTACTGCTTTACATCCATTCAATACACCAGTGACCAGGCTACAATTTTATGTATCGCGGTATACGTTGCAACTTCTACATCTTTAAATAAAATGTTAAAACATAAGAGCACCAAAAATGAGCACATTTCTAGTGGTAACGAAAGAGCTAAAGAAATGAAATGAAAGCAGTACATCCCCACAGCCACTGAGCCAGCATGGCTCAGTGAGAACCGCCTATAGAAATTTTTGCAGCAAGAGCAATCATTAAAAAGCTGCGCAGAAGGTCTGTAATGAGACACCACGCAAAATTAGATAATATAGTAAAGGAACAAAAAGAAACATGGTGCCACATTACAGGTAACTTTTAAGTTAGTCTGTTGGAGTCGTACTGATGCTCATTGTTCACTAATAACGCATGGGTACAGGTTCACTGTTAACAGCAACAATGCTCCTTGCATTTTCAAGATCTCGACCTCCCTCAGTGTTCAGCTAAGCGTAGTGTAGGTCCACTTGCTGTTATAAACTGCAGTGACATCATGGAGCTTTGCTCAGTTAATAGTAGCCAATTCTATCCAGTGCAGGGTTACTTCAATTTACTCTTGCGCGTCATCACAATTGCATCACATCAGCTAGGTCATGTGAATGAATGAAAAATTCATTAATCTTGCATTAAGACCAAGCTATTGTAATGCATTTCGGCTTCGTGCCTTGCACTTAAGCTGTGCCACCTTGTGTATTCTAGAGCAGACATTGCTTAAATAACCAAAAGTGTGTACAACAATAAGAAACACATCACACTTGCTCGAGTGATGAAAAAGAAACGGAGAAAGCCCTTGCGATGGCTTGAGTTTGTGCAGTCTGGTATCCACGCCATGTTGAGATTGGTAGAGTGCTCAGCAGTCGGAATGGATGCAGAAATGATCCTGCAACACTTTTGCGTAGCTCGAACACGGCTTAACTTTTACACTGCCTCGAACTGCTGCTGCCAGAGTACAATGAGTGGAACTAAGAGATAAACTTCTTTCTCAGAGTCGTTAACAAGAATCGTCTTTTGCAGTTTTATTAGAAGCAAATCTTTGGCCAAGGCATATCATGCACATCTGCAGCTACTTGGGAGTATCTATAAGCAAATGCCTCAGCTATACAAGCTAGCGCCACACCTGCAAATGTTAAAATGTAAAAAAAAAAATACTTCCATAAAAGCCATAAAATGCTAAAACTTGGTGAAAAAGACAGGAAATTGTTTTCTGCGCAAGACACATTGTTTATTTAAAAAAACAATTAGCTGACGTTCTCTAGAGATGCTGTGAAAAAGCATGTTGCTCCATATTCATGGAAAAATAATCTGCATCACATAAAAACAGAAACGTTCACGACAGTTATTTCCAAAATATTCATGTAACAGCGGCCAGAATTTCACCGGCCATTTTACTTGTGGCCCTGTTGCCAGTAGGTCCAAATAACCGAGCAGGTTTGAAAAATCACGCTCTAAAAATTGCTAGACGACTATATTTGCATTCTTTCGAGAGATCAGTTTTGCTCTTAAAATGGCGTGAATGAAAAAGTGTGAACGTATTGCTGTCAATATGACATTTGTAAGCAACCCCTAGAAATTGGGCATGTCAAGATAAAATCGCAAGAATTGGCAGGTATGCAGCACATTAAAATATGGACATTTGCTTTGTAGAAAACCAGGTTTCTTAGTGATGCATTAACAAGTTTTATGTAGCCGAAAATGTTCGCACACAACATTTTAACACTGTAGCTGGGGTGTGTGAGCTTGCACGTGTTGTCGTGTGGCATTGTTGACACAATGGCAGCAATTTGGAATCACCCAGAGTGGATCAAATGTCCGTAAGATAAAAAATATATTGAACTAAAGGCAGACAGACACTTTTGAACATCTGCTGAACGATAGACACCGAGACGTCCACAGACACGGAGATGCTACAGGGGCAAGTCACTACACTAGCAAGAAGGCCTCCCACAAGCTGAAGGATTAAAGATGAAATCCTAATCAATTTCACAAGACAGACTAACACACCTGAGCTTAATATACACAATGATAAGGACAAATAAATACGAGCGATTAACAGTAGATATACAAATGAAACAGGGCGCGGATCAAATATACAAGAATAACACCTAACAGTTTTCGCTAAAATAAAGTTCAAGAGCAATCAAAGTTCAAAAGAAAAACAAATGGTGTCATACGCTTGGCCGGGCAGCAGCAGCAAGTCCATAGACCGTGAAGTCGGTGCACAGAGCTTTCCCGAAGAAGGCTGGCGGTCCGATCTTGTCGAGGTTGATGCGAATTGCTGGGCTGGGTTTCCCGGGAGTCTAGATCCGACGACTTCCCTCAAGCAGGTTGAGCTAACTTGAGGCGGACTACCGAGGACTTCGTTGCAGACGCTGGTTTGACGTTTCGTACGTCAACTAGTTACTTGGAGTTCCGACGCGGCTAGGCGGCCCAGGCGATACTGGACGGCACTAGCTCCTTGACTACTTCTCCACAGATTACAGGATCAGCTTCTAGACTAATCAGCAGGGCCCAAAACATGCACTTAAATAGCCTCTCCTTTCCCTACTTCCCTAGGTAGGGAAACTGCCGCTACGTAGCATTCTCCGAATTCAGCTCTCTTAGCTCCCAACAATCTTGGCTGCACTCTCACTATGGACGAAGAACCGCAGATTAGCCTCTCTCTCAATGTCAAGGGCCAAGGTTGAGCCCGGTACTACCACGTGGCCGTACGCGCACACTTCGGGGTCCGTAATCGGCGTGACGTGTCTGGAATCGAGATGGCAGCCTGAGCGGCCACGACGCTTTTGACGCCCGTAATTCGGCGTGTCGACGTCGAATGCATTGTACGCTGCACAGTCAGGAGCCCACGTGTTTGCCGCTCGTAATTCGGCGTGTCGATGTCGAATGCATTATATGCTGCACAGTCAGGAGCCCACGTGTTTGACGCTCGTAATTCGGCGTGTCGATAATCAGCGTCCAAACCATTCGAAAATATGCCGCTCCGTGACATTCCCTCACTGACCTTTGCTATGCGCACATCACAAAGGTCTGCAAAGGCTAATGACACCAAGTGGACAGAACAGCAGAAACCTCAATGAACAGAGAAATTACGCAACAAGTGCTCGCAAAGAGCAGGTCCTGATGTACCACCAAGAAATTTGGGCTTCTACACAGCAAATTTCTGCATTTTATTGTGCTGACATACAAGGCCGAGGCACTTATTTGGAGCCCCTCCCAAGTAGCTACAGTTGCGCATGATGCCTTGGCCAAAGATTCTTTTCTTATAAATCTACAAAGGACGTACTGTTCTTGCTAGGGACTCTGAGAAGGAAAAGTAGCACTTAGTTTCATTTACTGCACTGTCAAACCGCGTTATAACAAAGTTGCACCCGACATGAAAATAGCTTAAATATATCTGACATGCATCATGCATATTTATTATACACCAATGTTAGTAAAAATAATAAATATTAGGAGTTATTTCTAATATTTCGTTGTACCCACGTTCGTTATATTGAGGTTCGAGTGCATAAAAAATCGACTGCAGGAGAATGGCAGTAGTTTCTTTAAAAATATACCAACTTGGTGCTTGCCGCCTTCAACATTCTTTGTGGTCTTGCACTGTTCGGTTTCTCTAATGTGCACAGCCTTACCAAATTAAGAGATTCTACTGCCACATACCGAGTGAGAAAGAATAAGTACTAGTAGATCCAGGGACTCTCTTTTTGTTAGTCACACCATATGAAGTATCACACAATAAAGCCAGAGAAAGAATGTGGGAAGTTAATGTTACATTTATTTAAAATTAAATAATACATTAAAGGGAGATGAAAGTGGACGAAAACATCACACCACAGGCAAAAACCGAGTTCGCATCTTCCACAGTAGACGTGCAGTGCTATACCAACTAGGCAACAGTGGCGGCTATCTCCATGTTCACTTTCTTGGGCATTTGTGTACAAGATCAGCACAGGCAGTGTTAGCCAATGCTGTTCACATCTGATACTTTGTATGGTTGTGACCATAGAGTTTCATATAACTGTTGTGACTAACAAAAGATAGAGCCTGCTGGAAGCCCTCATTCCTCTTGCTCATTGCTTAGCAAGGGCCTAAAATTTGGCAGTCTTGATGCCATGAGGTAGTATACAATGGTTTATTGGCCAGTTGCCTGCTCACTTACGCAATGATTGCGGTTAAAAGTGATGTTCCACGTCCCTCACCTTGGCTGTGAGTGGTGCTGGCTAACACTCCCAGAGCTAATCTAGAACACTAACACCCAAGGTGTGTGGGGTGGGATGGCCGACTGGGTAGTTGGAATTGGTGAAGTATGGCCGTCGCACCTCAGACATGGCACATGCACCACAGAATGGAAAGTGCAAGTAGAGTCCCCACCTGCGGCATGTTTTCTTTCCGTCCGCTTTCATTACCCTTTACCTTATTATTTCTGCATTTCAATTAAACGTAACCAATTACGATTACAACATACTGTTAGTCTTTGTATCACCGCTCTTAGACACTGGTTGGCATTGGTGCCTTGCTGCCAACATCGCCACTTCAGAGAGTAGATCTTAGCTTACCTGCTGCATATGCTTAGACTGCATATAGTTAGGTGGTTTGCTGTTAAGGTCAATAACTTGGAAACAGGCAGTATAGCTCATCAACTTGCCAGGTTTTAATAACATGTCTGTTATAATTGAAAACATCATGGAAGCAAGTTTCCATCTGTTTCCAAAGTGCAAAAGCAGGTAATTTTCAAGCTGAAAGCTGCTTCCCTAAAGTTCACTGTTCCTTAAATCAAACTGTGCATGTTCATGAATCATGGCTCACAGCACCATAAAAGTACAGTAAAAGTTCCCAGGCAGGCATATGAAGTAGATATCAGATGTAAATAGCATGCCGACATCCCGAAATGAAATCCTGGCTGTCCAACTGACCATATGGATTATAGACAGTGGCTTTAATTAGTACAATAGAGTTTTTGATAGATCAAAAAATTGTGCAATCATGTGTGTAACACTTCAAATGACGATGTGCAGAGCTTGCTCCATCTGTAGCCAAAGAAAGATTAACAACCAACACAAGACACTTTTTACTGCCGTTGACACTTTATTTCATCATATGCACTTTTTGTTACAAAGGGAAATAATTTGTGCAACAAACAGCTGGTAGATTTCTAACTAAAACTGTGTTACAACACAAGAAATTGCAATTAACAAGGCTAAACTCATGCATAAGGTGAAGGGGAACATGTTTTATATATCTATAGAGTATTTTACACGGTTAACATACGATGTTGGAAGTTTTGCGGGCGACCATTCCGAGTACATGACGCATGTCACCTCCTTTAATATACATTGCACAGGAAACCGGCTACATCTACGAACATCACAAGAAAAAGAAATTACCGTAATTAGGAATGTAGTTTCCCAAGCCCATTCAAAGCTTAACTCTCGCATATGACGTCCACACGTGTACGTGCGTCACGCACAGGTCCACACACGTACAATTTCTGGCACATATTTACAGAACGCAAGCCCCTGTCAGCTTCCGTGCACCGTGAAAACTCGCAGAACAAAAAAACACACACAGCTCTCCTAAAATAAAAGATATGTCCCTGCAACAATATTCATAAATAACATGAACAAGCTCAGTAAATCTGGAACGCATACAATCAGAAGACAAAACACCGGTGCAACACTACATCACCGGCAGTTAGTGGTATACATTCAGGAAAGAGAAAAGATCACAAAAGTACTGTCGTATAAAGAGACTTGCAGCACTGTAACGTCTGCTAGAGTAAAAAAAAGAAAGAGAGAAATTGAAAGGGGGGCCCTGAAAAGAACAGAACACTACTGTAGTGATAGAAACAACCTGAGGCACAGTTACATTTCTCCACAGTCCTTTCCCATAAGAGCACGGCTCATGCTTTCCAAGAGAAGATCCAGCTCGGCAAAGACGGTGCGCACTGCCAAGCACCACTCTGCAGAGACAGGCAACGGTACACAAGCTCCTTTCCAAGTATTTCTGGGTACAAAACGACAATACATGCAGTAAACTTCCTTACCAAATGCACTAGCATCTAGACACTGTATGCACATGACATGCTGTTCTGAGCTAAACTGATAATTGTTCAGATAAACGATAAGTTAAACTAAAACTAATTAAGGCATAAGTGTTTCAAAATAAAACAGAAAGGGTCGGGAAGATCTTGGAAATAAAGCAATAAACATGTTAAAAAAATACCCCTCAAAGCCAGAGGAAGTTAGATTGAAGCTGCTTTATTATTATTTTTGCATCAGTGATACGCCTCAAAGAAACACAAAATTTAATCTCCTAGTGAATTAGAAAACATCAGTGAACAAAGAAACTGCAATGCCTACCGCAGACTGCAGTAGATGGTGAAACATTGTTATTATGCTTGCGCTTTCTGAATCCACCTAATTTTCGCTACACGAGTCAAACACTGCACTGTACAGCGTCTGCAGTGCAACTGGAGCGATCCCTGCATACACCTTTAATGAAGGCTCACGTAAACAGTTGAATAAAGGCTACAGTAAACGGGCAGCGAAGAATACAATCTATTGGCAACAAACACAAAGCTTACGCTACAAATTCCTCAAAATTTGGCAACTAGCTGGTCCGAGCACAGTCATCGAGTGCATTGCACACACGCCGTCGCATTCATGAAAATGATCAACAAAAGAAAACGAGAGGCACAATAAACTGTAACAAACGCAACAGCTGTCAAAAGCATGAGCGCACCACCAACAGGCTGGCATGTCCAGTGCTGTCGCGTGCGTCACCCCCAGACACGAACAAAAGTGACTGCAATCTTGACTAGACAATGCACACATTGAAAGATGAAACACTGATGACTACAGCACGCAACAAGACAGCAACGCAAACACAAGCGAGCAAGATATCGTTAATGTGGGCAATAAGCAAAAGAATAAAGAGGCTAGGCCTATCGGACATTCATCCGCCGTTCTACCGCACTTCAACACAAGAGCACCGTTGCGGTGACATCGCTCTTCAATGTTACTTCACACAGCTGTCGTGATGTTGCGGCACAAACCTCGCTCCCAAGTGTGCATTAAATACATAGAATGTTAAGCCTTTTTTGCTGCTGCTTCGTTCAGCCAAGCAACTATGCGTCTCTCAAAACAGTGTGCAAATGACACACACGAGGAAAGCGTCCACGCACTGTTTGCATAAAAGAGCAACACAGTCACTCAAGTCTTGCCTCCTAATCCCTCGAGTACAACAGCCTCACATGCACTGCTTGAACAGAGTGCTTCATCAGCGCCAACAACCAGCCATGCCGACTTTAAGATATGGTATGTATAGTAGCTTATTTTCACAGGGTGTCATCGCGCGAGAAAAATAAATGTTCCCGGAAGTCCTGAAGCACAAAAATATCTGTACATACCACATCTGAGGCCTGTTGATGCTAGCGAAAAAACAGAATGTTCAAATTGTCTCAAATGCTAATGTAGAGAAGGCCGCACTATGTAAACTAAATGTTGGGCCCACATACGTGACCCATGAATTTGACTACGGCACGAGGGTTACATACAGCCATCAAAACAACTGCACGTTACACTTCTGCAGCAAAAAAGCGAAAAAACACTAAGAATAAGAAAATGGGACGTGGAGGACAGTGATGAAGTGGTTAGGTCGAAACTGGCGGCACAATACATATCAGATGCACTGCAGAATAACAAAGCTCAAACCGAGACACCGGGCTTTGACTACTTCAGGACACTGGTGGATGATGTAGAATTTGTAAAGGCCTGTGGAAAACTGCCTTGAGAAGGTTGAAAAAAACTTGCCGGGCCTTTGCGATGACTCATCCTGAAAAACAGAAAGAAACAGGCGAATCAAATTTCATGCCTTTATAAAGAGCCAGTAACATAGCACAATTAAGTAGCTGTGTGGACAAGTTACTGCTGAGCCTTCTTCGTAAACTCTTCCATGCTGCTATTATCGGGAGCATGAAGTTTTCTCAGTCGCTCCAACCTGCCTTTCACACTGAGAAAATGCTGCCCAATCCATAGCATACTCTAGCCAACTGAACTTGCTTCAGTGGAAACAACACTGGGTGGCCTTTTCTGATTGTACACTTGCGTGCTCAGACAACTTTCTGTGGCAATAAAGTGAGAGCTAATGGAGGCAAAGTGCGCACAATTGCACATCTGAAAAAAAAGTCCAAAATTTTCATGCGTGTTAGCTTAAACTGGAGGAAGAGAAAGCATAAACACCTTATTTACAACAGAAAAATAAGACAAGGCACACCATTCAGTGTTCACATTGACGTATTTTTCTGCATTTCTCTTCAGTGTCTGGGGTAATAGTAAATCCGTCGCACCTGAAAACTATGCTGATTCCAGTATCTGTTCCAACAAACCAAGAGTGCTGCCAAACAGTACCGGACTACTTGGCACGGTAATGCATGTGCAGAAGCTCCATCCCCATAGCAAAGTCATAGAAAAACCTCATTATAACGAATTATCAGATACAGTGTAGACCGCTTATAGCTTAAGTCGTCGGAGTCTTGAATATCCGCACTATAAGCGGTACCACACTATAACCAAAACAACGATGCTTCAAGGCCTGCACATATGCAAAACATGTAGACCAAGCAGCCACGCGTATCTGAGATAAACGTGCGACCGGGAGTTTTGCATGCGTTAAAATTTACGAACGTTGAAAGCAAGTACCCCTGCATTCTTCGCATGAAGCAGACAAAGTAATAATAAAAAAAAAAGTCAACATGGCCGCTCGGGACGGCGCGGGGTGGTAGTTCGCAACGCATGAAGCAGGAACATCCCACAGTTGCGACGCAACAGCGGGGTTATTAATGCATTGGGTCCTATCGGAGGTATGCCGGAACCGGCTGAAAACTACGTAACAGCCGGCATAATGCAGCACCCAGGAACGTAACAGCAGGGTTCTACTGTAACGAAGGTATTTTTGTGTCAGATGTGACTTCGTTATATAGCTTTAACTGTATTAGTGTCATCTGCAGCTAGCACTGACATAATGAGCTGACAGGTGTAAAAAAGATTCAGCATAGCATTCTAGGGCAGGTTTAAACTATAATTATGAGGTTTAGCATACTACAGTGGACTCCGAATAAACGAAACCCGCTTAAGTAGAAATGCCGGATAAGTGGAACAATGGTATCTACTTTGGTTGGCTGCCTATAGGTGCAATGTTAATAACTTTGGGTTAAACGGCACCCATATTTTCCTGAACTTTGGCTAAACGGAACTTAGACCGAAACTGCCACCTACATCATCGGCGCATGAAACAGGAAAAGTTTGAAAGCATGTCAAATGGTGATACTATAAATAGTGAAGAAAATTCGACCCATCAGGCAGTTGCGAGAAAACTTATGCAAATTAAAGATGTCGAAGTTGCAACTGTGTCTCCACCGTGAGGACCACGGTGGGCAAGTAAAAATCCCTGAGGAAGGAGATCTAGGGAGTACAGTGCAGTCCACTTATATTATTATACTGCCGTAAACGATATACTGCCGGATTCACAACGCCGTGTGCATTGCGTCCAGCTGCTGCGCGAACACTGGCGGCAATAATTTAGTGTGCATGAAATCAATGAGCGACTCGATCGACGAAATTGCACTTTGAACATCTGAGTCGGTGTCAAAGACGGGCCATTATCAATCTCGTCGTCACTGCCTCTGCTGTTGTCGCCTCTGTCGTACAACTCCGCCGTCTGTAACGACAACAATCGACGAAATCGCACTTTAATTGAATATTGGAGTCGGTGTCAAAGACGAGCCATTGCCAATCTCGTCGCCTCTGTCGTACAACGCCGCCGTCTGTAACGACAACAATCGCCTCGTCGTAGATCTCTTCACAAAACGAGGCAGCATTATCTGCACTCAGGGATCTGTTTCATCGAAGCACCACCTATTCCATCGTCAGTAGTGCCGTGCTCCCAGAGTTCGGTAATGTCAGCGGCTTCCCCCGTGTTGATTTCGCCCATGGGGGTTTCGCCCTGGTGCCCAAAGCCGGCCTTTTCCGTTGATCGGCATGGCTACAGCTTCTAGCCTTCATGATCGTGGCACTCCCAGTTTTCATAATCGTCGATATCATCGAATGCGCGAGCTCGTACTGCTTCTAGTCTTGCAAAATTTGCAGTTAGACGCAGCTGTGCGCTTTGTCAGCGCACCTCCCGCTGCGCTTCTGCGGCGTTGAGAGAGAGGCAGCTAATGTTATTTTTCCCCCTCCCCTCTTCTATAACGTTCGCATGACCGCCGGCGACGCGAAGCAGTTCGCGCCATTTTGTGTACACTGCGCCAACTTACAATGCTCTCCATGGCTTTCGCAATCGGCGCACAGGCGGGATGCGCTGCGCAGTAATGGCGGCAGATACGAACTCGCCTAGGCAAACTTTTCGCCCCATATCAGTTAAAGGCAACTCAGGAACGCAAATTTCACAATTATTCCGCATGAAAAACGCCAGCCCAGAAGCAAATATTACATTGTTATATCCGATATGCGGTGAATAACTGATCGTTATAATATGTATTTTTTTCTCATAGTTCTAATGCATAAGTTGATACTGTTAAGTCGACTCATCACAATAACTGATATATTGTTATATGTGGTATCGTTATAAGTGGACTGCACTGTACACATTGAATCTTGAGTCCCGCTACCACTACAGCTTTGTTCACACCGCCAGCAATAAGAGACCTCAGGTATTATCCAAGTTACTTGCTCCGAGGAGACAGCTCAAAATATTATCAGTGAAATTCACAGCGAAGAGCATGATTCTAGTGACGAAGACATAGGTATTGCTGTTACAGTGCGCGTTACTTTTTCAGACCAGAGGACAACATTTGCAGTTCAGAGTCTACATCGCTAATTCAATACGCGAGGACTTTGCTGATCCTTTGGGAATCCTGTGCACGAACACAACCTCACGCTAAAGAAGCTACAAGGTTAGAAGCAGAGCCGAGTAAAGCGTATATTTTTCAAGTCATACCAAACACCCGGACGCTTTTTGAATAAAGCGATCGTTGGTGATCTTTGTGTTCTTCACTTGAATGAAACTTCAGATAGACTGAACAACAGATTTGTCGGTCCCTTCAAATTCCATTTGAGCGGAGTTTACTGTAAACGAAATCAGGGAGCTACGAAAGACCCCATAAAGGCACCGTCTGAGCTAACCAGGAGGCTGGCAGATTGCAGAGAGAGGTAAAATGAATCGACAAATTCAAAGCACGGGAACACTGAATATGCAAAAGAGTTCTGTGGCAGTCAGCAAGGAGGAATTTGGCAAAACATTTCCGCAGAAATGTTTTGCAATATTCAGTGCTGCTATGATTTGAGTTGTCGATTAATTTGATCTCGTTCTGCAATCTGTCAGCCTCCTGGTCAGCTCGGATGGTAGAGCGACCGCTCCGGAAAGGCGTTGGGCACCAGGTTTGATTCCCTGGATCAAGACGAATTTTTCTTCTATTGCGAAGCGTTCTTTCCAAAAAACCCATTTGGGTTTCCTTTGTAGCTTCTGCTGCAGTCAAGTGGACGACAATATATTCCCTTTCATAAACCTTCCTCCAACTTGTGGGCTTTCTCAGAACTGATTTGCCAAATTACACACCACATTGAACTCGTGGTAGCTTTTATGAAAGTTAAATATCAACAAGTTCATGTCTACCGACCATAGCGCAGCAAACTAACTCACCATTCAACTCACTCAGATTCGCTCAAACTCGGACCGACCTACGAGTCTTGAGTGAGTCTAACTGAGTGGAATTTTAATGAGCGTGTCCAGGCGAGCCCTAAACAAAAAATATAATTTGTGACCGAGTCTGAGTGATACCTGTTTTCTTTTGCAGACCTCTGGTGCCAACTAGTTCACTTAGCCGCACTGCTTAACCAAGACGTTTGTCCCAAGGTATAAGCCTGCAGGAGTGGTACCATGCGGGGGACACTTACAGCGACTGCCCAGGGTTTATTTGGCTCCGTCAGTCGCTCGGGCAGTTGGTTTCTTCCATCCCCGGTGCACTGGTATCAAAGACCGGCGCTGCTGCTGCTGCGGTCGCCCACTGCCGGCCGAGATATTAGGGCTCGGGGTCCGGGAGCCAGGGGTGGCGCCACGTGGCATGAGGCGCCGGTTGTCGGCAGATGGTACGCTGCTCTTCTTGGCAACACCCGTGGTTGCACCACTTGTCACAGTGGGCTTGCGGATCTGAACATCAACACAGAAACAACATTAGCCATTACTGTACACTGAAATGATGTACGCCATCACAGAAATGACCTTAGCCGACTGCACAAGATGAACTGACGCGAGATGTAGTGAAGCAACAATCTTTATGAAAATCACTCCTTCCTAAGGCTTGTCGATTGGTCGGTCAATGTTATTACTTATCATAAAACATTACCAACTTTCTAATTGGATTGACAGGCCATTTTTGTAGAACCGTACTTTCTATAGCGAAAAGACCAGATTATCATTGCAAGTGTCAGAAACTGCAGCTAGTTACAGTGGGACACAGTGTAAAACCTTCTAGGACAGTTTTTTTGCCAATGAAATACAGTGGAATCTCGTTGATATGATCATCACGGGAACCAGAAAATAAAGCGTATCATCCAAAAATCGTATCATCGATTGTATTATCCAACCAAATCGTATAGGGGGGGAAAAATTTAGAACAACAAAAAAAAAGTATCATCCCGAAAAACGTGTTACGCCAGAATCTTAACAAGGTTCCACTGTACTACTCGCAGTTGACAGTGATGGCACGCTAGGACAGCCAAGAAACTGAAAAGATGGTCCTGGCAGCAATAGAAGGCATCTTTGTTAAATGATGTCACTGTGACCCTATCAACTCTCTTCTATATTAAAAAAAAAAGTTATTTAATAACGGTATTGCTTGTGTTAATATGGCTGCCTTTGTGTTAAAAGCTGTAGGGACCCTCAGCTTTCTCACTTAACCTGACATTCATCTTCCTCGCACGAATATCGCACCTCGAGACGTTCGCCTTACGCGCTTGGCACAGGGCAATGATGGAAGTCGGTATCGTAGTTATGCAGCTACGATGAGAGATGGCACTAGTGTTCGGATGCTAGTACCGCCTGATGGCGTGGATAACTCGGGTACAAGAGGAACTTGCTTCCTCCCCTTTGACTTCAGGATGTCAACGCATGCATCCCGACTGCGTGTTCGTTGGTACAGTTCGTAGGACTCTCCTACGCAAGGTTTCTTGTTTGGCTGGGGTATTTCCTTCTTGTATGCAAAACATTTTCATGCAATCTAGCGCTCAACAATTTCAGGAGGAACAGCTGGGTGTACTCAAATTGTCACTGACAACTGTTAGGAGAATCCACAATGAGATGAGGGAATGTGAGAGCAGGAATAAGATAAGAAGCATGAGGGGAACCAGTGATCTAGCTAGAGCCAGCTGGAGAATAATGGTCACTGGGCTGAGTGCAATGGATGATGTGACAATAAGCAGAGCGACAAGAGGTTGAACTATGTGAGACCTTTCCTCACGAAGGGCTGCAAGGATGTCTTTTGAGAAAAGGTAAAGTGAACTTGATGACAGCTAATGCATGCGCACTGTAGCAAGGTCACATAATAAGGACACAGCTCCTCAAGGCCAATCACATGTTACATTTGTGCATCCTACAGTGCCAATCTAAAAATACAATTCCTTAAAATTGAACAATGTGTCCATCAATGCGAGCCGTAATCTTGCCATCGGCACCACAAACTAGCTGCACATTCTCGGCAGCTGTCACTCCTTTTAACAGCCTTAAGCAGAAATTTCTTGACAAATGAGTAAAAAGAACAAAGGATACCAAGGGTTTCCTTTTTTTGTTGTTAGTCCATGAAATCAACACACAAATGAAGTAAAGGAATGCATAGAGGAAATGAACTGCTTTAATTGAAATGTAGAAATTATAAGAATGAAATAAAGCGAACGAAAAGACAACTTATCGAAAGTGGGAGCTGAAGCCACGTCTTCCACATTACGTGCGTGATGCTCTACACACCACTGAGCTACCGTGGTGGCCATCCTCCCATGTACACTTTCCTGGGTATTGGTTCGGTGCATGTACACTAGATCTAGCCCTGGGAGATCTAGCCAGGGCCACTCACAAACATGGTGGTGGATGTGAAACTTGGGAGCAGGGACCTAGCCAATAAACCCTTGTATGCTACCACATGGCATCAAGAGTGCAAATCTTGAGGCCCCCGATATGCATTGAGCAAGGAAAAAAAAAATCTATCCTCCTTTACTAGTTCGTACTTACTAGTTAAAGGCCCTAAAGCATGTACTGCAGTCCTAATGACAAACAAGTCAGCCATGCACGATACTGGGCTGCTGCTAGGCTTCATAAGTGCAACTGCGCAGCGAGACGCACATACAGGAAGAGAGACATCGCGAAGATGTCTGTTACCAGAACGGGCACATGACAGTGACTTGCCGTCTTTGTGGGTGACGGAAGCTTTGTTGGTGAAGTGGGTTTAGCAGAAGATGCAGCGGTGATGGTACTGGCTGCCTCCGCCGAACTGGGTGACGCATGGGACATCTGCTCCCAGTGATTACGCAGCTGACGGAAACGTTGCATCTCCTCTGCACTTCCTTGCACTGTGCCGGGGATGGAAGCAAAAAGGGAGAAAAGAACCACAGATCTTCAGCAAATGGTAGCCAAGAAAAAGAGATGGGGTAAAGTGAAAATAATTAAATGAAAGACTGTTAGCACTTGTACATCTACTTTATGGCCACATGGGCAGGTACACAATAATAAGGCAGGATATGTTCATGTGCACCACCTTTGCTCTCTCTTCTCTTGTATATATCAGCAGTTATAAACCCAACCAGAAATAAAGTCATAGATCGACACTTGCACATAATTATTTCAGACTTCTTTCTGAGTTTTACGTGCCAAAACCAGTTCTGATTATGAGGCACGCCATAGTGGAGGGCTCCGGATTAATTTGTACCACCTGGAGTTCTTTAACGTGCACTACAACACAAGCACACAGACGTTTTTGCATTTTGCCTTATCGAAATGCAGCCGCCGCGGCCGGGATTCGAGCCAGAGATCTTGTGCTCAGCAGACTGTAATGAGCAAAAGCAGCACGCCCAGTTTCTGAACAGTGTGCAGTCCAAAGATATAGGTGTTGAAGCATGCACTAATGTCACAAATTCAAGCAAACCTGCAAGCTCAAAGATGCACTTTAGTCTATCTTAACTTATTCATATAAACTTTTGCTGATAGCTCCCTGGATACTTCTCTTGCTTTCCAAATTAACACTTGTCCTAAAACTGCATAATGTGTTAATGTGCACTGACGTTCGATTTTGAAAAGAGCCATATCAACTCTCCTTCAAAGCCACATTTGCCGCAACTTAAAAGGACACTTACAGAAAGGAAAACAATGGCACTGGCGTCAATGTGTCTTTGTTTTTCTGTGTCCTTTTAGCAACAAACATGTCTTTCAGCAGATACCAACTAAGTAACGAAGCAGTTCTTATGCACCAACTCTAGTCCAGCAATAACTTCTTTAAAGCTAGTTTGCTTTGTTTGTCCAGACACAAAAACTCCAGCCTGATGACTGGTTCATCACAATTCCTCATGCACCAATTCCGGAAAGCACAGACTGTGCAGCACATCAAGTTTTTTAGTTCAGGCGCCAAATTGCAGTACCGAGGGGCATATCATTTCATTCCCTCAAGCAAAAAGCTACAACATGTGTCGGACTAGTCCGTACTCACCCTTCTGCATTGCAGGGTAGATAGCCTTGGTCCCTCCCAGACCACTGCTGGCCACTGCAGGGCCGCCTTTCAGCTTCTTCTGCAGTTCGAGGACGCGTGACGAGTTGTCTAGCGTCTCTTCCAACGAAGACGAGTCAACCAAGCTCTGGCAGGTCACAGTGCGGAGGTCATCGCTCTCATCGTAGATGCCGTTTTCGTCACTAGGGGTGCATGGGGAGCACGTGCTGGGGGGGCTCTTGAGGCCGGGGGATTTGCGGGAAGCGGGTTTGGCGTCCTTCAGGCTCTGCGCTTCGCCACCCAGGGCGAAGCTCAGGCTGAAGCCAAAGGGAAGCTCGGAGAGGGAGCGCAAGCTGCAGGCAAGCTCTTCGCGCAGGAAGAACAGGCTGGGATGCGAGAGAAGCGGCACGAAAGCGGCAGACGTCTGGTAGTGCTTCTGCAGTATCTGCGGGCTGGACAGCAGCGTCAGGAACCAAGTGTCCAGACAGCCCAGGCTGCAATAGAGGCAAGCCAATGCTGAGGGCACAGAAAGGTCTGCCGCAGATGCAGCACGTTAAACAACACACTCCGAGAATGCACGGGGCAATAAGTGAAGCCCTGATGTTTCTTAACCGTTGTGGGATCCTGGTTAAGTGAACGAAGAACTATCTATGGGTTCTAAGATGTCACTATTTCATTTTTCACTCATTGACATGACCTGCGGCTGAGATTAACACCTTGCACAATAAAATCTGATATGATAAACTTTGGCTGAATCCTTGGCAATGTGGACATCTGCAATGGCTCAAACACCATGGCAAGAGTGGCAGCATAGGAGCACTATAGCAATTAAAGACATTCAAGCTACAAGTTTTCAGTGGAGACCTTTGGGTTCCAGCACTGCAAACACCTTTGGTGTGGGCTAAACTCTTCTAACATTGCACAATTTTTCCACAGTGAGCACAAGCCTCATTGCACAACCTACTTTTGCACAACATACTTTTGAGGTAAACTGCGCAAATCTGGAGGAATACATACGATATTGACACGTATACATGTTTATCTTTCACCGGTGGCCGCTTTCCACCAGCTAACAAATGTTAAACGTTATCGCTCGGCGCAGGACGCGCCTGTATCGGAAGTTTCTAGAACGTTATCGATGCTTCTTTTCGTTGCCTGTTTTCACCGACGCTTATGTTATCGGATTGTGTGACCGACGCGAATTGTCTAGAACTTTCTGGAAGACACGCGGGCATCAGGGATTAATCTGGAACCTTCGATGACTCAGGTATAAAAGCCGACGCGTCGCGCCGCTGATCAGATTTCGACGATCGCCGACTGTGTTCGCCGCTGTCGTTGTGCTTTGAGTGTAGCTTGCTTTTGTGGGCACAGGTTCGCCCAATAAACAACCAGTTTCGTCATACACAGTTTTACGACTGTTTTCTTTACCGCCACTACTACGTGACAATATTTTCAATTTTCAGCACTTGTCTTTTAGTTTACAGCTGCTGCTGCAATGTATAATGCAAGTGATCACTCAGCTGACTCAAAGCTTTGCACACTCTGCTGGCACAGCTTGACGGGATGCAGATGCTTCATTAAAAACTTCCACCATAAATAAGCAGCTTTTCTGTAAAATGAAGTACCTTGATGAAACCCTCGATAATTCGATCTCAGTTTATTTTCAAAATTCTGTTAATTCATAAAATTTGTGCAGTCCCATAACTTGCAATGTGAATTAAACCAGATAATCTGAAAAGCCACCAAGCATCCATTTGCATAATTCATACTTTCCGGTTGTGGCATCCGAGATGGGCATGCAGCGGCGCACTTCCGGCTTCACATATCTCAGAGGCGGTGTGTGTTAGAAATATGATAGCCATAACGTGTTTCAGACTCCTGCAACTGCTTCTATCTAGAAACGTTGGTTCTAGCGCTTGCAGTACATAAACACATGGCTTTGAGACCAGACTCGGAGAGAGCCGTCCCTGGGACTGCGATCAATTGAGCAAGCGCTACATTTTGCGATGTGGCCGCTGATGAGACAAAGCTGTGTGCTGATGAGACATAAAGCTGTGCGAATTGCCTACGTTGTGTGGCAGTATACGCTAATTTCCCGTGTTTCCGCCCGCTACAAAGCAAACTAGTCAGAGCATCATCATCATCTGATGGCGCTCTTGCTTTTTCGTTCCAGTTCTTCCAGGGTAAATACCAACTGCGGCGCATGTATTATCACGTTTTCTCCACTGCTGGTGTGTAGTGTGAGCACGATTCTCAACTTCATGAAATATCTCGGCCACGTGCGCGTTACCGCTAGTGTACGAAGATGGCGACTAATAGAATATAGAAACAGACATGTTAACATTGTACACTAATGTGGAAGACGAAACCACCACCAGTGTGCCACTAGGCGATGACAGGAAAGATAAGGAGCCCACTAGTACATTCGCTTTAGTGACACTTATTGAGTCCTTGAACGTCGTCCGCAATTTTGTTGAGTGTAGCAGTGGTGACTGTGAGGTGCTGTGCATGATTAGCGAGATGGAGATCATGGCCCTTGGTGCAGCACACTACTGTACCAAGAAATTCCGCATCAATGGTTACCGTATTTACTTGCATAATGAATGAGCCCTCCACTTTTCCAATTAAAAAGTTTTCTTCTTTTTCTCATATAATAATTGCACCCCAAACTTGCTGCAGTGAAGTAGGAGACACGCGGTACAAGCGGCGTCCGATATGGCATCCAGTGTGCTGGATACGAAGATATTTTTTAAAGGTCACGGCAGAAAAAAAATTCGCTCGAAACCTTACCCCGCATAATGAACACACCCCCTAACATTGCACAAATTTTTCAGAAAAAGAAGTGCAACCATTATGCGAGTAAATAGGGCACTTTAAGCACGCCTGTTACACGGAAAATAAATGTGAAATGCTTGTGTTCTGAAGTTTTGCCCTCATATTTCTAAGTTTTTCTAGCCTTCTTTTCAAATAATTTGGAAATCCGCTTAATTTGAAATTTCTCGCAGTCTGGTGGACTCTGAATTACCAAGGTTTCACTGCAGATGTACAAGACGAGTGTTAATAATGCCATGCCCAAAATAACTTTGTTTTGCTTCTTCGTTGCAACTTAGTACAGGTCATACCCCGAGGTATGTGAAGACAATGCAACTAGCATTATGCGTCTCATTCCTGTTCCATGACAGGTGTCCATTTACCGTAGGTGCCATTTGTCTCATCAAAACACTTTTCCCAGATACCTGCAAATAGCATATGCAAGTACTCACTTTAGTAGACCGAGCAAACAAGCACCGAATTTCTCCCCGTCACCGTGGAAAGCAGTGTCAGCCTGCTCGATGTACTCTACCAGCTCTTGGACTTCTTTTCGTCCCTCCTCTGCAAAGAAATAGTGACAAGCATCCACGTTAATAAACATTACACGATGAATCTAGAAGTGGTTATCCCCCCACAAAAAAAAAAAAAAAGGCCCTCCTGCAATACTACGCAAGCACACTGTGTGTCTGCGATAGCTGCGACACCGACACCGAACCACTCCACCTGGCAATAAGCTGACATGAACTGTTGCGCAGCATGGGTCGAGGGACCCATATCGCAACACACGGCCAGACAAAGTGCAAACGTTCTTTTTCATAAGGCATGACTGACCTATTTGGCTCGCTCAACTTCAACTGATCAATCAAGTCATAAAATTCCTACTGATTTAAAGGAGTATACTGACATTGCCGACTTGTCACCTTTTCCTGAAATTCCGTCGCCGACTAATAATTCGGACTTGACAGGGACTGCATAAATGTCTGAATAATTGGGAGGCCACAATATCAGATTCACCAAAAAACAAGCGACTTTATTCCCCAAGTGGGAAAATAAATGTGTGCTACACTGTGCTGCAAAAGATCTGCCTTTTCAGAAAGTGCAGAGGCACATCTACCAATGATTCTGGTTTCGATGCGATTGTAGTGATATCTATACGGATAAGCATCGGAAATGCACCGAGGTGTGGTAGCAGCCTCAGCAAAGAACATAACCACTGAAGGGCTTGTGACTTATCTCCATCAACCCTATTGCAATAAGCATCTTCAACCATCTGCTCGGCAGCCCGTGTGGCAAAGTGCGTAGCACCGCTGCAAGCACTCTGCAAGATTTTAATAGGCTAATGCCCAAATGCGCCGCCATTCTCTGCCGTCTCTTTGAGCGGGACGTTTCAAGTGCACGTCGCTGGCACAAACAAAAGCAGCCCACCATCGCCACACTGGCTCAACAAGGTACGCGCTGCATGCATACACGACAAGGAGCGGTGTGGGCATGAAGAAAGCCAACTGTATGCGTGTGTTTGCTGGCAAACACACGCATACGATACAGCAAGCATATTGGCACAATGGAAGGCGTCCACTTTGTAGGCGAAGTTCTGCACACAAATAGCACGAGACCATCAGCACGACGCGGCAGCAGGTACCGCACTTCAACGAAGCGGCACCGGTTTTACTCAGTAGCAGATCGTTACACAAATGTGCACACATGCCTCGAGGAAAGCTGGACGAGTCTGCTTTGCCACTGTGTTCCCTGCCAAAGTTTCGATAAGCTGCTTGCCTTTACGATATCGCACAATCGTGTGAGAGAAGCGGAATTTCTCACCCCTGTGGAAAAGTGAAAGAAAAAAAACCTTGTAGTGCGTATCTTAGGTTACATTTACTGTGGCATTGCAATTACTTTGTTGGCAATGGCGCGGCGTTAGTCAAGAGAAGCGAATTTGTACTAGGTAGTGGTTGCATATTGCATACTACTGTTTAGTGTGTAGTTGTGCTGCGTTCCCTCCAGGTAGGTATTAACGAGGTTCCGCTGTAATATGTGAATGAACAAACGCTGGAAGCACGAAACCACCAGCCCGACAATGGAGCTTTACAATTAAGCTTGCCGGACCTAATTGGCTTGTCCTGCAGTTTGGGCATGGTCAGCACTGGGGCGGTATTCTTTAAGAGTCTACCTAGTGGACTGTCCATTTCGGCGGCCGCTGATTCGCTGCTGCTTGACGTGCAGGAATGGCACCGTTCCTGCCCGTCAAGCAGCAGTGAATCAGCGGCCGCTGAAATGGACCGTCCACTAGGTGGACTCTTACAGAATCCCGCCCCTGGATCAACAAGGCTTTGCTAGTTTCGGTCTCAATCAGGTGCTGGCAACATAGCCAACAGCCATGCTGCAGGGATGCTGGCGAGGTATGAAATCCAAAATATCGCTATTTCTACTTGACTTGTGCAGGTGGAGTCAGAATTATCAAATGGCGCGTTGTAAGGCGTACGAAATTTCAGTCGTCTTTACACATTTACACAAGGGGCCGGTCAGTGGCAATGCCGCGAAGCAATCGGAATAATCTAGGACGTCGGAATTATCAGTGCCCAAATTGTCAATGTCTGAGTGATCAGTTGGGGACTGTAAATGAAAGTCCAAGACCCCTAACCTCATAAGAAATACTGGCAAGCGTCAGAGCACCGTAATTAATTTACTATAATACATACGGCTGACTTCCATTCATTTGACCCTGATGGGAATGACAAAATTAATCGAAATACACAGTGGGTCAAATTAAACAAGATTTAGAAACAACATCAAACCATACCGCTGATTCATTCGGCAGTATTTGCCCGATTCCAAGACTCCTCCGAATCAAATGTGCGCCCACTTAATATGTGTCCAAAGTAAGAAAACTAACGTAGAAATGACATTAAAGTTCCTAAACAAAGTAGAAATTTAACACGAACCCAATCGCTTACCAGGAAAAATGGGCAAGGGCCTAATATGTGTTGCACAATGGTGGCCAGTTTCTTAAAGTCAGCTTTGCTGCAATGCAGCTGTGTTATTCGGCAAAACATACAAACACCGTGAATGCGGTTTTGGTTTCGTGTCTGTGCTCCAATCGCACATGCAACTTTCGGCCCAAATTTCTTGTGGAAAAAAAGAAAGCCGCACGTTTGAATCGGGTAAATGCAATAATTGGACAATGTCAGCTATGATTATTGCTTGAAAAATCTTCCTAAAGCAGGCCCAAAATGGGTGTTTTCGACGAGAGATAATGTGCGTTCACTGTCTGCTAAGCTATGCAGAGACATGCTGCCACTAATGGTGTCGCTGTAGGGGTCCCCATGGAGTGATGACTGGTGTAGCTCGAAGTATCTTGCGAACGCCAGTTTTAGGATCAAAATAACGAAAAATTGGGCCTATAGAAATGCACGGGCGCCGGCTGGGTACTTCGGCCGGGTTCAAATTAACTGAAACATTGCATTAACTGTAGTAGTAGTAGTAGTAGTAGTAGTAGTAGTAGTAGTAGTAGTAGTAGTAGTAGTAGTAGTAGTACAGTTAAACCTGGATATAACGAAATTAACAAATTCCCGAAAAACTTCGTTATAAAGAGGATTTCGTTATATGCAGGTTCGGCATGAAAATTCGAAAAAGAAACGCTTACCGTATTTACTCGATTCTAACGCGCCCTCAATTGTAACGCGGCGGGCGCCTGTTTTCCGTTTTCGTCGAAGCACTCATCCTTGGAATGTCACACCAGGTACCAGATACGTGGACGCATGTCGTTTCGCACAAGCGCGAGGCATCAGAAATGAAGAGCGAGCGTCACGATGGCGTCATAGCGTCGTATAGTGTTACAGTAGAACCTCGCTGTTACGTTCCCGGGGGCTGCGTTTTCCCGGCTGTTATGTTACGTCGTTTTCGGCCGGTCCCGGC